>NW_026068151.1:1238958-1247882 GCF_014885135.2 Alexandromys fortis
GTATTGTTTAAATTTGTTTTTATCCTGGAAAATTTTGTTTTCTCCATTTATAGTGAATGAAAGCTTGGCTGGGTATAGTAGTCTGGGCTTGCATTCATGGTCTCTTAGTTTCTGAAGTACATCTATCCAGGACCTTCTGGCTTTCATGGTTTCCATAGAGAAGTCAGGTATAAGTCTGATAGGTTTACCTTTATAAGTTACTTGTCCTTTTTCCTTTGCAGCTCTTAATATTCTTTCTTTATTCTGTATGCTTGTGTTTTGATTACTATATGGCGAGGGGAATTTTTTTTTGATCCAGTCTATTTGGTGTTCTGTATACTTCTTGAACCTTCATCGGTATATCTTTCTTTAGGTTGGGAAAGTTTTCTTCTATAATTTTATTAAATATATTTTCTGGACCGTTGAGCTGCACTTCTTCTTCTTCTACTCCTATATTCTTAGGTTTGGTCTTTTTATTGTGTCCCAGATTTCCTGAATGTTTTGTGATGAGCATTTGTCGGATTTGCTGTTTTCTTTGATCAGTGTGTTTATTTTCTCTCTGGTATCTTCAGAATCTGAGACTCTTTCTTCTATCTCTTGTATTCAGTTGGTTATACTTGTTTCTGTAGTCTCTATTTGTTTACCTAGATTTTCCATGTCAAGCAGGCCCTCTGTTTGTGTTTTCTTCCTTGCCTCCATTTCAGTTTTCAAGTCTTAAACTGATTCCATTATTTGTTTGATTGTTTTTCCTTGGTTTCCTAGGGTATCATTCACTGATTTACTCAATTCTTCAAACTTTTTGTTATACTTCTCATCCATTTCTATAAGGGTGTTTTTTACATGCTGTTTAAGGGCCTCTATCACTTTTATAAAGTCAGTTTTTTTTCTACTTCTTCTTGATTAAGGTGTTCATGTCCTCCTGTTGTGAGGTCCGCTGGGTTCTGGTGGTTTCATGTTGTTTTTCAGATTATTGAGTGAATTCTTGCATTGGCACCTGCCATCTCTTCCTCCGAATGCTCCCCCATGGATTTTCTTTTACAGGATCAGGTCTCCTTGCCCATTGATGTACCTTCCCAGTGATGGCACTCCCCAGTGATGGCTCTCCTGGTGCCTAGATCAGATCTCCGTGCTGCTTGGGTAGCTCATAAACAAAGGGCCTACTTGCTTGCTGCAGGCAGGCTATTGAGACAAAGGAACTACCGCCTGCCCAGTTGCCCTCACGATTCAGTCCCAGCGCCCAAACAGGCTGAGCTGAGTGATGTTATGTGCCCGAAGAGGGGAGGGAGGCAGAAGGGGGGTTCTGGATGCAAGCTGGGTGTGATAGTAAGAGAGAGGTAGTATCCAGGGAGTATAGCCCCTGAAGGAAGACCCAAGCTGGAATTTTTTTAAATAACTATAGAACTCAATACAGAGTAGAAAGTGAAGAAGTTCCTGATTAAAACCTCACAAAGATATAATTCATACATTGTTGCTGCCTGTAGTCTCATTTCCTACTATTATAGGTTTTTGTTTGGTTGGTTGTTTTATTGGTTGTTTTTGGTTTTTGGAGACAGTGTTTCCCAGTGTAGACCTGGAGTTCACACTGTAGACCAGATTAGCCTCAAACTCAAAGCCCACCTGTCTCTGTTTCCTGAGTGCTGGGATTAAGTGGTGTACACCACCATTTTCTGGCCATTTTCTACTACTTAATCAAGACCTAAGAAATAATTTTATACAAACTAAAAGGAAGAGCCAGGCATAGAGGTAAATGCCTACCATCTAGTCCTAGGGAAGCTAAACAGAAAGATCCTGAGTTTAGTTCCACTCCACTCAGGCTGTGTAGACCCTGTTCCAAAAAGCTAACAGCAACAAATGACACACAAACACACACACACAAAGGAAGGAGGAAAAAAAGAATTATTGTGTTATTTTCTTTTTGTTATAACACACGGAATTTTTTGTTTTCCTGAGCTATTAATTGAGAACTGCATCTCTGAAAATCCTAGTGTCAGAAAGAAAGAATAGAGCTAAGTGAGTAATGCTCATGCTGCTTCCCCCAGGCTGTCAACTCAAAAGACAACGGGCATGAGACAATGACATGAGAAACCATACAACTTGACACTTTCTGCTTTAAATTGTCAGGAAACACACTAATACAAAATAGCTTCTAGGTGCACGAGTCAGAAAAAAGGGTGATTACAGGCAGGCACCACTCATGCCTTCCCCCAAATCCACCACTGATCTCCCTTTTCTACCCAGTGTTGCTTGAGACCCCAAGATTTGAGTTAGCTTCCGCTTCAGTTGCCAAAGTATCTGGGAATTCAATACACACTTCTGGCTTTTCTCTATGTCCCCGAAACATATTTCTTAATTTTAAAAAATAAGCTGCATTTAAAAAAAAAAAGATCTCTTGCCAAACAAAGTCCAGATGCCCTGCTCCTATTTAAGATGAGATTTGTCCCTACCCCTCATCTGCCACGTGGTGATGAGACTAAGGCAGAGATGCCCTCCCTCACCCATCTCCCCTTGCCACCTGCAGCAGGTGGGAAAGCTGGTGCCAGGGACTTGAGACTAGAAGAGCTTGTCCTGCCCCTTATCAGTGGCAGAACTTGGGAGAGCAGGCCCTGCACCTCACCTGAGCAACACAGTACATCTGACCCTATTGGCAGAAACTTGGTCCTTGAGAGTGTAAGAGAGGAAGAGCTTGCTCTGTCCCTCACCTACCATGTGGTGGCATGGGTGAGGGAGAAATGTCCCACCTTAGTCTCTCACTGCCTGTGGCAGGTGGGAGAGCATGACCTGATGTCATGAAAGCCAGGAAACATGGCCCTGTATCTCACCTGGGCAGCATAGTAAAGTTGACCCCGTGGTGAGGGGAGGGGTGAGCCAGTCTTGAGGGTGTGAGAGCAGGAGAACTGACCCTGCTTTTTGCTGCCTAAAGCTTTAGGTAAGCTATGTTAGCCAGGGCAGTGCTAGATAGAGCACTAGCCCTGGCGGTAAGGATGAGGAAGAACTGGCAGGCTGACCAACCAAAATACCACCTAAACCCAGAACCGGCTGGCCCATCCCAACATCCACCCCATTTGTGAACTGCTGGATCTCATGAAGGAGCCGGTCCTACAGATCCAAAGTTACAGGATCTCCATAACATGGGGCAACTACAAGATACCTGAGAGGAGTTCCAATGAGGGCCCAATATTGATAGGTGGAATGAAACCAACCCATTTCTCCATTCATTGGAAATTTCCTGAATCTTTTTTTCTAAATAGCTACTTTCAAACAAACAAAGAAGTCTCAACTTTAAACAACTACAATGGCAAACGTATGAAGCATGGCATATGTCCTAACCCTTGTAGAAAGGGACAAAAGTGTTATTAAGAGGGAAGTATTCTCACTCAACCTAGAATGAGCAGATAAGCCTTATCCTGGCTATCATAGGATAACTTACAACATTAAACCTCACTTTGAAAAGTTGTACTCATTAATATTTAATACATAATACATAAGAAAATAATCACCAATAAAGTTAATATAAGCATTATGTAAAATATTGCAAATAAACTGACTACATTCTGACCTTTAACATGCCAATCTCACCCATTATTACCAGCAAATCTGCCTTCTTTTAACACAGATCCATATTTGAAGTAATGGCATAATGCTCAAAGAGTAGAAATTGCCTAAAGGTCTTGATATGGCAGCTTTGTTCAAACCCATGGGAGGCCTGACAATTTCTGAATGGAGCTGGAAGAGTGGATGGGGAGAAGAAAGATGATAGTCAGAGGGGTGGACAGGAGGAGAGGAAGGAGGAGAAACTATGGTCCATATGTAAAATGAATTTTAAAATGTAAATAAAATAAAACAAAATTCATCGAGACTCCAGCATAAGAGAGGGTAACTAAACACCTGCATGGCACTATTTTGGTTTATGGATGATTGTTCTCATAATTTACATTTATTTGTGTCAGGGACTGTTGTCCCAAGGATGTTTTCAGAAAGCGCCACTACCTTGGGAGCTGTTTGCTAATGGAACCTGCCTCATATCCCAACTATCTTGATAGCAGGGACCATTGTCCTAAGAATGTTTGCAGAAAGCCCCCACATCCCAACTACCTTGAGAGCTGTTTGTTAACGGAGCCACAAAAAAGAATGTTTCCGCTTACCAGGTGTGCTGACCTTTGCTACCCTGGCAAAATTCCTTCTCCCCACCCCAAGCCAAATTCCTCATTCAAGGGCTATATAAGCAACAACCATCACGCAATAAAGAGAGGACTTGACAAGTGAATTTTGCTTGGTCTTGTTTCTCTCGTCCACCCATGTTCTTTCAGGTAGTGCCTCTTCAGACCCTGAAATAACTAGACCTGCTGGATGGGTACAGTGGTCCATATGTAAAATAAATTTTAAAATGTAAATAAAATAAAATTCATTGAGACTCCAGAATAAGAGAGGGTAACCAAACACCTGCATGGCACTATTTTGGTTTATAGATGATTGTTCTCATAATTTACATTTATTTGTGCCCTTGCCTTCTACAGAAGATGTCTCAAAGAAAGTCCTTCCATTGTTTACTGCCGAATGCAATGATAGGTAGAAGGTCTAGACAAACAGATTCCAAAACAGATGGAAGACCAGCAGCTCTTTAGAAATCCTCTGTGACTCCAGCACCAAATTGGGACTGCTAAGGCATCCAGTGCTTGTGGACTGTGGCAGCTTAGACTAATGAAGACAAATTGTAATAAATATTTGCACAATTTTAATGGAAAAACTAGACTCACGAAACCAAGGTTCCCGCAGAGCACAGAAACATTCGCCAGAGGCGAGTCCGCCCCCTTAGGGGCTGGCCTAACCCTACAGTGGACCAAACGACAATGGAATCCTTGGCCTTTTCATCAGGAAACATCCATTATTGGGCTACTCAAATCACAGCCTGAAAGCCCCTATAATAAATCTCATTTACGTTTAAAGAAAAGAATTGCCTAAAAGTGCTCAGCCAAATAATAATGAAATCCCTCTTCCCACTGAAGATTCTTTTTTTAAAAGAATATTTATTTATTTATTATGTATACAATATTCTGTCTGTGTGCATGTCTGCAGGCCAGAAGGGGCACCAGACCTCTTTACAGATGGTTGTGAGCCAACATGTGGTTGCTGGGAATTGAACTCAGGACCTTTGGAAGAGCAGGCAATGCTCTCAACCACTGAGCCATCTCTCCAGCCCCCACTGAAGATTCTTTAAGTCATGATTTATCTTCCTTTGATCAGTCATCATTTAAAACAGCTGCCTTAAGGTATAAATCAGACATCTAATTGCTAAAGTACATAAAGAGAATGAAAATGAGTTCAACTCTGTGCCAGGAAACCTCATGAAGCATTGTTCTTTTGGAAAGCCAAGTGTCAGGTGCAATCTGTGTTCACTGACTTCAGCTGTCAGCCCCAACCTGAAGCTGAGGCTTGGAGCTCCTAGTTTATCCTGATGCTTTGTGGCTTCTCTGAGAGAAATCTTTCCCAAAAGTTCCTGATCTGGCCCGCCTCTCTGTTCAAAACCTTTCTTTTCTGGGGGGGGGTGGGGGGGGAAAGAAAGAAAGAAAGAAAGAAAGAAAGAAAGAAAGAAAGAAAGAAAGAAAGAAAGAAAGAAAGTTGGGCTATCAGAAATGATGGAACAACTCTGGAACTCCCTCAGCTGGCAGGCAGAATCAGGACAACTGTGAGGTCCAGGCCAATTTGTCTTAAAAAATGCAATAAAAATATAAATAAGTAGATAGATGTACAGATAGAAAAATGATAGAAAAATACACCAGACACAGAAAAACAAATATTGAATTTTTCTCTCATATTGGCAACCTAAATTTAAAGTTATGTGTGCAGACACACCCATGTATACTTATGTTTGTGTATAGGACATGAAATCAGAAAAGGAATCACAAAAGGGGCAGAAGAGATATTAAGGAAGGTGGGAAATAGGAACGGAAAGAAAATTTCTTGAGTGGAGAACTCACTCATAGAATTACAGAGGTGCCCTCTTTTTCCCTATCATTTTTAGTATTAATTATTATCTTGACGTTTGAGCTAAGATTGTCATATACACTTGAAAAGTAATGTAAGGAGCTAATATATTTTAATGACTGTTTTAATTCACTCTAAAATATTTACCTAAAACCTAAATAAGAAAAGAATAATATTATTATCAATTTCTTTCTAAGAGTTTGCCTGTTATTCCATGTTAATAGTTCACTGTAGCTAGGTGGTGGTGGAGCCACATGCCTTTAAACCCAGCTCTGGGGACACAGACACAGGTAGATCTTTGTGAGTTCAAGACCAGCCTGGTCTACAGAGTGAGTTCCAGACAGCCAGGCCTACACAGAGAAAAACCATCTTTAAAATAAATGAATAAATAAATACAAAAAGTTAATACAGTGTCATTAGTTCATGATAGTAGAGTTAAATAGAAAAATAGTTTCCATTTGACCAAGGTTAAATATTTCCGGTGGGGGGAATGGCTGATAGGCACTCTGTTTTATCACTGTTACTCTGTCAGGAGACTGCACACAGAAGTATCTGCAATCTAGAGCAGAGTTCAGTAGCACAAGAGTATGGTTCTTTTAAATTCCCAGAAACAATGAGTAAATGGGCAAGTTTAGTTATGATCATGAGATAATAGTTTGATGTGGTTTGGTTTAAAAGTGTTCCTTTGCAAATAGATATTAAAACCAAAAGTAAGTTCACAGAGTCAAGATAATCACACTTGTTTATCATTAATAAATGAATTTCCAACAACCCATAGTACTGGGAAGGAGGGAAAACAGTATTAGCCCAGAAAACATAAAGAGATGGAAATTCATAGTGGCTGAATTATTGGCTGTTTTTAATGATCAGGACTGGAGGCCTGAGTCTCACCAGAACTAATGGACAACATATGAATAAGTAGAAATAAGAACAGTACAGTAAAGAGCCGGCTAGAAGCAAGCAGAAATAGGGCTGGGAAAAAGGAAGGATCTTGGGAAGGTTTATGCCTTAACTAGGGTTTTTATTGCTATAAGAGATGTCATAACCATGGAAACTTTTATGAAGGAAGGTATATAACTGGGCTGGTTGACAAGTTCAGAGGTTGAGTTCATTGTCGTCACGGAGGGAAGCATTGTGGTATGTAGGCACACATGATGCTGGAGAGGCAGCTAAGCTTTCTACAGCCTAATCTACAGGCAGCAGACACACAGGGAGAGAGAAAGGGGGAGACTGGGCTGGGCTTGAGCATTTGAAACCCCGAAGCCTTCCCTCAATGGCACACTTCCTCTAACAAGACCACATCTCCTCCAACAATGTCAAACCTCCTCATAGTACCACTCTCTGCTAGCCAAGCATTCAAATCTACAAGCCTATTGGGACAATTTTTATTTAAACCACCACGGTCCATTCCTAGCCCACCCCCCATAGGCTTGTATAATATAATACATATAATAAAGAAAAAAATGCATTCAGTCCAACTTCAAAAGTTCCCATAGTTTGTAACAGTCTCAACATTGTTTAAAAGTCCAAAGCCCAAAATCTCTTCTGAGACACAGGCAATCTCTTACTATGACACCCTATAAAATCAAAAAATGTAGATCACATACTTCCAACATGCAATGGCACATAATATATATTACCATTTCAAAGGGGAGAAAATGGAGTATCATGAGTAAATACTGCACCAAAACAAACCAAAAACTAACTAGGCAAACTTCCAACTTTATATCTCCATGTCTGATGTCAAAGTACTGTTCAGATCTCCATATCCTTTCAGCTTTGTTGATGACAACACACTTCGTTCTCTTGGGCTGACTCCACACCCTGTTAGCATCTCTCCTCAGCAGGTATCCCATGACTCTGAAATCTCTAATAACTTGAGGTCTTTAAAGCTTCACAGCTTCAAACAATGGCCTCCCATTGTTCCATGGGTTCCATGTAGGGATACCCTGGGCATATGTCTGGCCTCAGTAGCTTTCCTTTGTCAAGGAAGGAGATTCCATATCCCCTTTCTTGTATTGACTGTAAAGCCAGAACCACATGGCTGAAGCTGCTTGCTAAGCCCAGAACATGGTCTTTTTTCTTATTTTTCACCAGCTCTCTGTTTTCTATGGTTTCCTTCATATTGCCAAAGCTTGACTGTCCTAGAACTCACTCTGTAGACCAGGCTGGCCTTGACCTCAGATACCCTCCATCCTCTGCCTCCTGAGTGCTGGGATTGAAGGTGTGCATCACCATACTAGGCTCTAAATTTTTATTTAATTTGCCTTTACAAGTTGGAAGCTTAGTTTGATGGGGTCTTGCCTATTGGTGACCAGCTTTGACAGAAATATCATTTACCAGGGTAGGGGCATGGGGGTAAGAAAAATAGTAAAGAAGACAAATACATTGGTGAAAATAACAAAACAGAAACACAGGATAGTATCAGGAAGGAGCTCCAGTGAATACTGAAATCCCTTGCATTTAATTTTCCATACACTTTTATACCCCAATACAAGAGGGAAGAAGACAAAAGACTGCTTTAATATGATATAAAGGACAACTAGAACAGTTATTTGCTTCAATGCTTTGAGTTATCAAGTTGTTAGCATTCTGCTGTTTAGGCAGTGAACCCAACCTAAGCCAAGTATCCTGAAGGCAGCCACTCCCATGATTAAACCTCCTATTTCAAAAGAAGAAGCAGAAGTATTCTTGAATTTCCTGACCGTTGGTCAGGGTTGAGTGGATCTACCTGTCTGGGCCATCTTAATGAAAGAAACACCAAGTAACAAAACCTAAGCTCAGGGTGTATAGCCCTAGTTATTGTCAACAATTATGAGCAACTTCAAACACTCTGACCTTCAGACAAGGTGAAAATAGGCTCACATTTTTGGGCCTCCACATGTGCCCTGAAGCCACCACTTTCTTTATTCCACATAGAATCAGGCCTTTCTTTCTTTCTTTCTTTCTTTTTTTTTTTTTTT
>NW_026068151.1:1252007-1298811 GCF_014885135.2 Alexandromys fortis
TGGAAATTAGTATGGCCACACCTGCTTTTTTCTTAGGACCATTTGCTTGAAAGACCTTTTCCCAACCTTTTACTCTGAGTAGATGCCTGTCTTTGTGGTTGAGATGTGTTTCTTGCAAACAGCAGAATATTGGATCCTGTTTTCGTATCCAATCTCTTAGCCTGTGCCTTTTTATAGGTGAATTGAGACCATTAATATTAAGTGATATTAATGACCAGTTGTTGTTTACTCCGGTTATTCTTATTGTTTTTTGGTAGTAGAGTTTGTGTGTGTGTCCCTTCTTTGAGGAATCAGGCCTTTCTTAAAACTTTTCTCTGATGTTCTTTTTCTCCCCCAAACTGTACATTTTGTATTTTCTTTGCTCAGCCTGCTCCTTTTCATTATAGCTCTATATAATATTGGCCACTAATAACCAAGCAATTCATCCAATAACTAGATTTTCTTCTCTGAAAATTCTCCAATTTAGCTTCAAGCAGATTTATTTTGGACAAGGGGAGAAAACAGCCTCATTCTTCACCAAAAGTTCCCAAGAAAAGTTTCTAAGCCACATACTAATATTTTTCTTTTCCATAACCTCTTGATCCAAGCCCCACAGTTCAAATCACCCAGTGGTGGTTTCAATTAAAATGGCCCACATAGACCTATAGGGGGTCGCACTGTCAGATGATGTGGCCTTGTGGGAATAGGTGTGGCTTTGTTGGAGGTAGTGTCACTGGGTATGGGCTTTGAGGTATCAGATGCTCAAGCCAGGCCCAGCATCTCATTCTCTCTGCCTGCTGCCTATGAATCATGGTATAGAACTCTCATCTGCTTCTCTAGCACTATGCCTTAGGAGTTTTATTGCTGTGAAGAAACACTATAACAGTAACTCTCATAAGGAAAGCATTTATTTGAGATGGTAGCTTAGAGTTTCAGAGGTTCAGTCCATTAGGGAACATGGTGGCTGGCAGGTAGACATGTTATTGGAGAAATAGCTGAGAGTCCTACATCTTGCAGTGTTGTAAGTGGAGCGGTGGACTGCGTTCCTGCCTCACTGGTTCCCAGCCACCGGCTAGCTTTACCCAAAATAATTACATAGAAACTGTATTCTTTTAAACACTGCCTGGCCCATTATCTGTAGCCTCTTATTGGCTAATTCTCACACCTCGATTAACCCATTTCTAATAATCTGTGTAACACCACAAGGTGGCTTACCATGAAAGATTTTAACCTGCATCTTTCTGGAGTGGGAGAATCATGGTGACTGCCTGACTCAGCTTCTTTCTCCTAGCATTCTGTTCTGTTTACTCTGCCTACCTAATTTTCTGTCCTATTAAAGGGCCAAGGCAGTCTCTTTATTTAACCAATGAAGTTAACACAAAACAAAAGACTCTCCCCCATCATTTCAGTCAACAGTAAGTCAAAAGACAGTCCCACTGAGGGAAGCTTGAGCAAAAGAGACCTCAAATCCCACCCCTACAATGACACACTTCTTCCAAAAAGACTACATCTTGTAGCCCAAATAATAAAAACCCAGAGACTGATATTGAAGTTCAAGTTGAAGGTCAGAAAAGCAAAGTAGCCAAGCCATTAAAGAGTTCTACCAAGGCTCAGACAAACAAAAGAGCTATCCTGTCCTGAGAGTGACTGTAGACTGCAATGCTCTCCATCAAACTTCAGACTACAGACTGAGATCCTGAGCTCCTGTCTCCTCCCATTTTATAATGCTGTCTAGTGCTGGGATTAAAGACATGCACCACCACCACCACCACCACCCAACCTCTATGGCTAACTAGTGTGGCTTCTGGGATTAAAGGTGTGTGCCACCACTGCCTGACCTGTATGACTGACTAGTGTGGCTAACTCTTCACTCTGATCTTCAGGCAAGCTTTATTTATTAAAACACAAATAAAATACTACTATAACATCTCCTAATAATGGTATTCCTTTTGCTGGCCATTTTCCTTAAAACCACCATGCACTATGTGTACCTGTATGCTGCCATGCTTTCCACCATGATGACAATGGACTAAACCTTTGAATTGTGAGCCAGTCCCAATTAAATACTTTATTTTATAAGAGTTGCCATGGCCATGGTGTCTCATCACAGCAATAAAACTCTAACTGAGATACTCTCAGCACTGGCCCATTAAGCCCCACCTAAAGCATCCAACTGTTTTTCTAATTCTAAATCCAAAAGTCCACATTCCTCCAAACAAAAACATGATAAGGTGTATCACAACAATACCCTACTACTGGTACTAGCTTTTTTCTTAGGTTTTCTATTGTTATGAAGAGATGACGATAGCAAATCTTATAAAGGAAAGCATTTAACAGGGGCTTGCTTATAGGTTCATAGGTTTGGACCATTGTTATCAGGGCAAGAATCATGGTGGTATTCAGGCAGACATTGTACCTGAGAGTTCTACAAGGAACTGATAGAGAGAGAGAGAGAGAGAGAGAGAGAGAGAGAGAGAGAGAGAGAGAAAAGAAGACTGGGCCTGGCTAAAACATTTGAAACCCCAAAGTCCTACCCCAATGGTACACTCCTCTAACCATACTACACCTACTCCAATGAGGCCACACTTTTTAATAGTACCACCATCTGGTGACAAAGTATTCAGATCTATGAGTGAATGACAGCCATTCTTAATCAAACCACCACAGGTGGTGTTTGGTGGTTTGTACACAAAGTGAAATCTCAGGAAAAATTGTGAGAACCAAAGTTAAGACCTAGAAGCTATTTATGTTTTTGTTCCCCTAAACAAATTTATTTGACCAAACTGAAACAGATGTCAGATGTGCTTGATCCCACATCAGCAGGAGGTTCTTATGCAGGAAATACTTCAGGATATATGCTTGAACCTGATATGGTGGCCTTGTGATTTTTGCCTATTTAAGACTCTGGAAAAAGTGATCATAGTTATTTCTTGTGAACTCTGAAAGAAATTTGGAATAAACAGAGTCCATCAATCTGGCCAGTATGTAATTAAAGCTTCCTTCAAATTTAGCTCACGGATTGTGGTAGTGAATGTATTATCTATCAACTAGTGAAACTAACAGAATTACTATAGGGTACCACTTGGTTAGAGACTGCCATCAAAGAGTATGTCAAAGATAGCCCAAAAGTCACACAAAATTCTCACTTACATAAAACTCAAGCAAAAGTTAACAAGAACACATCCACGGTAAAATTTTAGATCATGTGACCTGAGGGAACTTTCTGTTGAGGAGTCTCATTAGAACCCACTCTATTTTGGTGTGGTGGGGGATGGGAGGAAGATTCAAGACATCAGCTGAGCCCTAAGATGAAAGATGCACCTTCTTCACATAAGCTGAAATATTGTCAAGCAATAACATTCTCTCTGGTTTGTAGATTCTGGAATTGCAAATAAGGTTTTATTGTTGAAAAATATCTGATTTTTGTCCTTTATGGAGTGGGTCAAAATGACAGTAATTAATCACATAACCAAGTAGAGAATGATGTGAGGTGAGGCTTTGGATTTTTGTCTGGAGGGTGGCTTTGTCAAACCCAAATGGGCCACAGAAAAAAATGTATTTGCCAGGCATAATGTAATTAAACCTGTAATTACAGCACATAGGATTTTGAAGAATAATCGTGAATTTAGGTTCAGCCTGTCAAAATAATTTTTTCACCCTCAGAAGACAGAAGTAGGTAAATCTCTGTGAGTTCAAGGCCAGCCTGGTCTACAAAAGCTAGTTTCAGGACAGCTAGGACTATTACACAGAGGTTGTCTCAAAAACCAATAGATAAATAAATAAATATTTTTCCTTGTTTATTATTTTTCCTTTGTAATGAAAATCATTGGGAGTTTTTTTTAATGTTAAGAACTATCTGAAGACTGAGGATATAATTCAGGGATTAAAAAATCTGCAGGGATGTAGGAGTTTTTGTATGCGTGCACATGTGTTACAAATGTACATATGTGTATTAACATGTTGATACATTTGTGTGTGTACAGGTGTACATGAAAGCCAAACATTAACATCAGATGTCTTCTCTGTTTATTCTCTAACTTGTATGTTGAGGTACGACTTCTCACTTGAATCCAGAGCTCATCTATTCAGTTTTCCTATATATTCCCCTATCTCTACTCTCAAGTGCTGGGGTTATAGGAAAATTGTTTCATCTGTCCCATATTTTCATGGCACTGGCTATCTAAACTCATGTCTTCCCTAAGCTACCACTCCACCAGCACTTTATTTTACCAGCTGGAGAGGTGACTCGGCACTTAGCCACAAAGAGCATGTACTGATCTCAAAAGAGGACTTGAGTCTACTTCCCAGCACCCATGTCCAGTGCCTCACAATCACCTGTAACTCCAGCTCCAGGGGATCTGATGCCCTCTTCTGGCCTCCATGAGGACTTACAGACACACATACTCATAATTTAAAATAAAAATAAAATCTTTTAAAAGTCACATGGTTGTTTTCTAGTATAAACCTATCTAGTACCAGGCAGTGGTGGTGCATACCGCATACCTTTAACTCCAGCACTCAGGAGGCAGAGGAAAAAATCCATCTAACTACAGCTACACTGTTCCCTTCATACAGTTAATAAACATTCTAACATGTCCAATCACTGTTCTAATCTCTGGAAATCAACTAATGAGCAAGATATGTGCCATGTCCACTGCCATGCTGGATTTTATGTCTGAATAGTTTTTAAAAGACAGCCATTCTGAGAGCAATAGAGGAAAACCAAATTTTAGGCCATTTTTTTTTTCACTTCAGCTAGGGCTTCCTTGCACAGTGCAATGAATACAATATCCATAGTGTCTCTGATGTGGGAAAGTCATTTGTTATCTGTTGCTTTCATTGGTTAATTAATAAAAAAAAAAAAAACCTGCTTGGCCTGATAGGTCATAGGTAGGCAGAGTAAACAGAACAGAATGCTTGGAAGAAGGAAAGTTAGGCAGACACCATGCCTCTCCTCTCCAGGTCAGATGCAATTGAGCCAGCCGCCAGGTCAGACATGCTGAATCTTTCCCAGTAAGCCACCCCCTAGTGGTGCTACACAGATTATTAGAAATGGGTTAATCAAGATGTGAGAATTAGCCGATAAGAGGCTAGAACTAACAGGCCAGGCAGTATTTAAATGAAAATAATTTGTGTGTTGTTATTTCCGGGGCAAAGCTAGCCAGGCTCCTTCTAAAATGCCTCTAAACAAATGAGTTGACCTTAAGGGGCTTGCCTTTTAGTGGAAGCAGAAAATTAATAACCAAGCTATGGTTGTTTGAATGAGAATGGTCTCCATAGACCCGCGTATTTGAATTCTTGGTCCCTAGGTGGAAGAGGTATGTCACTGGGGGATGGGCTTTGAAGTTTCCAAAGCCCATGGCAATCTTACTTAGCTTTCTTTGTTTCATGGCCTGCCTGCCTGCCTGCTGCCATGTGCCCCATTGCTAAGTTTTCAATTCCTAGGTTTTAAAAATCCAGCCAAGCAGTGGTGGCACATGCCTTTAATCCCAGCACTCGGGAGGCAGAGGCAGGCAGATCTCTGTGGGTTCAAGGCCAGCCTGGTCTACAAGAGCTAGTTCCAGGACAGGCTCCAAAACTACAGAGAAACCCTGTCTTGAAAAACCAAAGTAAGTAAGTAAGTAAGTAAGTAAGTAAGTAAATAAATACCCCCCCCCCCGATTTAATAAACCAATCAAACCAAACTGAGCAGAGGATTCTTGGGAGATGCCAAGGGAAGTTGAGGAAACCACAAAGGAAACCCACAAGGTGGGGTCTTTTAATGCCCTCAGAGGTGAAGTCACCTATGGTGGTGGGGCTTTCTCAGGGGTGGAATCCGGACTGAGGCAACTCCAGGGTAGGGGCTTTGTGTGGAGCCTCTACCAGAACACCTACCACCATGGAAATAGACTCAAACCCTCTGAATTGTGAGTTCCCAATACTTTTCTTTTCTATATTACCTTGGTCATGTTGTCTTACTGGGGAAGTGAAGAGAAGAAAATTGAGCAGCGTCTTTGGAGAGGCTTAATTTTACGAAGCAAGTAAAAATGATACAATATTGCCTCAGAGAGCAAGAGCTGCCCCTCCAAAAACTCAGGACCCTGGGACTAAATCTGCTCCCTTGCTGCTCAATATATTTAACCTCTCTGAAGGTTGCATTGGAAATGCAAGTTACCTGTCTCACCAAGTTGTATTGTGGCATGGGTCTGGATTCACGTGGGTCCATGGTAGAAGATACAGGGCATGTTAAGGATGATTTCAGCCTTTCCAGTTGTAGAGGGACTCAACTTCTCACAGACCTGAGACACCTTCCCTTAGTCAGAGGCCTTTTTTGTTGTTCTCCAATTTACACCTTTAGCAAGTTGATTTCCATATTCCCAAAACTTCCTAACTAAGCTTTCAAAGGGACAATGCCAAACACAAATTCTCAACTAAGGATTATTGTAGTGTGTGCGATTCTTTCCAATCAAGTTTTCCATAGGCCTTGTACCCATTGGGAAACTCTTAGACACAATTTAGGTATTCGCACGTATGGCATATGCACAGTTCTCTGAATGTAAACTGATAAGGACTAGATAAGAGTCTTAAAAGGTCAGAATTGAAGAGACAGCTAAAGAACAAAGATGGCCAGTGACAGCAAATTCCCAAGAGGGGTCAAGGAGGAGGCACCAGAAAAGCGGCCACTGACTTTGCCAATAGTTACACTATCAAGAATAATTTCAACATGATCATTGTTGTGAAAGCATAGTGATTAGCCTTTGAGGAAATACAAGCTATGGGAATGGAGAAAGAATAGACTCTACTCTGGAATGAGGTTCAGCTAAGAGAGGAAAAAAGAGACCTCTACTAGAGTGGAGAACAGAAGTACTCCTGCTTCTTTTCCAAGGTCAGATCACTTAAGTGTGTTTACATTTCAATGGGAGTGGGAGTGGGAGTTGAAAGATGTTTGACTGGAGAACAGTGGTGCTCAGTGAGAGGGTAGAGGTCATAGGACCTAGAACCCAGGTGGTGGGAACATACCTTTTGTTGTAAGATTATGTAGTGGTTTAAATAAAAATGGCCCCCCATAGGGCCATGTGAACCAAGCGTGTTGAAATCTGAGGGGCACGCTGAACTGGCCCTGCCCTTTGCTGGCTCTGGGAGATTGGGCCCTGCCCCTTGATAGCTGCTATAGCAGGAGAACTGGTCTCAATCCTTTCTACAGGCACAGTAGAGCTAACCTATAGTGTGGATACAAAAAAAATAGTTTTGTCCCTTGCATGAAGGGGTAGTCCCAGTGTAGGCTCAGACTGACCAACTCACGTACCACTCAGGCCCACCTCAACATCTACCCCATCTATGACCTGCTAGAGCATGTGAAGGGAGTGGTCCTGTGGAACCAGAACTACAGGATTTCCATGACTCAGAGCAAGGGCAGGGTATCTGGAAGCAGTTTTGGTGAGGGTCCAGCATTGATGGTGAACGAAAAACTAGAGGCCTTGAACCAGACCAACAACTCATTACAATGAACAATTGCAAGTAAAGCTGTTTGAGTCTACTGTGTGACACACTGCACCTCCGAATGCCAATAAGAAAAATGAAGAAGTGACAGGAAAGATGGAAGACTGAAATGTTTTGTTTTCTTAATTAATTTAAAAAATTTTTCTTTTGGTGGGAAAACTGCAAATATGAAGGGTAGATATGGAAGGACTGGGAAATCCATGGGATTAGGGTACTTCATGTGAAATTCCCAAAGAAACAAAAAAAAAATATGTTTTAAAAAAGGACCTCCATAGACTCTTAGGGAGTGGTGTTATTGGAGGTGTGGACTTGTTGGAGGAAGTGTGTGACAGAAGAGTAGGCTTTGAGGTCTGAGATGCTCAAGCTAGGCCCAATGTGTCATTTGTTTCTTATTGCTTGCCAAACCAGATGTAGAATTCTCAGCTACCTCTCCAGCACCACGTCTGCCTTACCACCCCTGCTTCCCACCATAGCAATAATGGATTAAACCTCTGAACTGTAAGCCAGCCCCAGTTAAATGTTTCCTTATAAGAGCTATCCTGGTCATGGTGTCTCTTTACAGCAATAGAATGTAAATAAAGACTGCTCATTCATTTCCTGGCCGCCCAGACCCAAATAATCACACAGAAACTATATTTATTAAAATTCTGTTTAGCCAATGACTCAGGCAAATTTCTAGACAGTTCTTACATCTTAAATTAACCCATTTCTATTGACCTGTGTATCACCACAAGGCTGTGTTTTACTGGGTAAGGTTCCGTTCTGGTACCTTTCTCCTTCAGCAGCTACATGGCTTCTCCTTGACTCAGCCTATTCTCTCTATATCTCTGTTCAGATTTTCCACCTAGCTGTATTCTGCCCTGAAGCAGCTTCTTTATTAACAAATGGTAATAAAACATATTCACAGCATACAAAGAGGAATCCCACATCAATAGAAACTCTAAATAAGACAGATAAGAAAATATGAATGAGGATTTGTGATGGTTAAGCTTCAATGTCAACTTTACTGGATTTTAGAAGCAACTAGGAAACACAATTCTGGGTATGTGTGTAAGTTTTTTGAGAAGTCTAAATGAGATGGTAAGACTAACCGTGAATGGAGGCAGCACTCTCCCATGGACAGGAACCTAAACTGTCTATAAAAAGAGCAAGCTCAGCAGCAGCATTCAACTCTCTCTGCTTCCAGACTCAGGAAAGAAGAAAAGGAGAATAAAGAGAGGAGGTAGGGGGAAAAATCGAAGGAGTAAAATGTTTTTAAGTATAAAGGAACTAGAACTCTTTCAAACAGTTCTTAAAGCTACCTTTTTAGAAAGTAAAATTTTAGACCCAAGTTTTTCTGACAAAAACAAAAAGAAACAAACAAACAGAAACTGTGAATACACACATGGAGGATGCTGTCCCTGGCTAGGGACCCTGCATCTCTGTTCAAGACTGAGCTACAGAAAAACCTCCCTCTGACTTCCGCTTTAGTCAATTTGCTTTGTGACAGCCTTTGCTGCAGACACCCTTATGCCCTTGGGTAGGAAATTCATAATCCAAGGCCATTTCCAGAAAATTGTTCTGAGAACCCTTCAGTACTGCTAATCAACCCTCTTAAAGGTCATTTTAAATTAAGAGTCTGTCATGGCTCATTGTAAAGTGACCCTGACCTCATCTCTGCTCAGCAAGGGCTCTTAAGTAGTGCATAGGCATCAGAGCATTTTATAACCACATTGGGAGACTCATGAGCTAGATAGAAATATGAAAATGTAGTCATTTTCAAGGTCATTGTTATAAAGAAAAAGTATAATTGAAGAAAGCTGATTCCTAGAAAGTTTTGACGATTCTTATGGTCCTTCTCTCTAACTGGATGAGCAAACCATAAATTATTCACGTGTATCAATGCGATATTCTGATTTTCCTGATGAGATGTTGGCTCATCCACATCTATTCTAGAAAGAGAGCACTCTGGCCCTCATGTGCAAAACTGTAGCTGAGCTTCATTACAGCACTCTTTCTTTCTCTTTGTTTTTTTCTTTTTTGTTTTTTTTTTCGAGGAAGGGTTTCTCTGTGGTTTTGGAGCCTGTCCTGGAACTAGCTCTTGTAGACCAGGCTGGTCTCGAACTCACAGAGATCCGCCTGCCTCTGCCTCCCCAGTGCTGGGATTAAAGGCGTGCGCCACCACCGCCCAGCACAGCACTCTTTCTTTAAGCCACAAGGTGGCGCCTGCAAACTTCCTTGGTGCTGAACAACCTGGTCAATCACAACCCTTGGGGGATTGTAAATCAAGAGATGTCAGAGAAAGATCACCTAATCCAATTGATGTATTTTGCAAACGAGCACATTGAAGCCTAAAAAACGTAAATTACCTAATCCAAGTCAAACTTCCAGTTCAGAGGAGGCAGAATCCACGTTCAAATTCTCAAACCCACTTTCATTTCACTAAGAGGCAGTGCTTCCAAAGCAAAACAATACACTATTTTTTTTCTAACACTCTTACAAATAAAATCTACTGCCACTATCCCTTCCACCACCCTCCATCAGGAGCCAATTTGATAGAATTGACCTTGTGGCATTGCTGAAGAAGCACCAGATTAACACACAAGTTTGAAATGATTGATGAGTAGCATCACTGATGTGGGAGTCCTAACACATGCTTGCCATCCTGACTGTCCCTTCCCCCAAACCCCCATGGCATATCCATCTAAACCTACCTATAAACGTTCACAAGATACTTTAGTTCAGATAACTGGGAACCTTTAATGAACCCCTAATCCGGCAGCCCTTCCCTGGACCAAAATTAAATAGCCTCAATTATGAATGTGTTTGGCCTTCTTCAGCCACTTGTTCCATCTCCAATCTTATGGCCTTCCTCCGCTTCTCCAGCTGCTGAATTCTGCCGAAAGAATCAACAGGAACATTTGCTTCTACTGTAAAATCATGTCCAGCTTTCACTGACCCTGACCCTCATCGACAGCTCCTTTGCAGTTCTGGTGGCCCACATCCTACAGAGGATGCCCTGCTATCAAGCCCTGTCCTTGATTCTATTATTGCTGACTCAAAACAGAGATCTTACCGCTGTCAAGGGTTGTTCTGGAATAGTCCATGTGCTAAGAAAGAATTATTATGTTTAGTCTTCACCATGGTCCTATAAAGATTGGAAGGGGAAAAACCCCATTTTGTAGATAAGAATCTTAGCAACAGAGATCAAAAGCTGGAGAATGGCAGAAGAAATGGAATTCTAGCCTAGGTGATCTGGCTCCAAATCCTGAACTCCTGGTCAAAAATGTGTGCGGCCTTCAATGGGTATGCTGGCAGCTTGACTTAAAAGTAGAAGCCCGGGCATACAGCTCTTCATTCTCACCCATGGAGCCAAGGATTTGTTTCTATTCCCAATTGTACTTGTTAGTTTCTCAAGTGCCCCATTCCCTTCTATATAATGATGGTATCTATATTCCCAAAGTATTAGTTACTTTCTCCGTGCCATGACAAAAATCACTGATGACAGACACAACTCAAAGGTTTCAGAAGGGATACAATCATAGCAAGGTGACTGTTCACACTGAGTTAGGAAGCAAAATCCAGACAGGAAATAGGAGCTGGCTTAAAAGCACACCCAAGTGACGGACTTCCTCAAGTAAAACTCTACTTCCTAAAGTTACCATGACTTTTGAAAATCATGCCACCAGCTGGGAACAGAGCATGAGATACTTTATATTTACCACTATTGTTTGGAGGTATTTTGTTTTCAAGTGTAGGAATGGAACCCAGGCCCTGGAGCATAATGGAACAGCCCCTCTACTAACAGTTTTGATCCCAATTTCTCTACCATTCCAGAGGACTTATTCTGCCAGATTCCTCTTTTATTGCTGCATGGGAAATGCTTTGTCAAGGCTTCTTATAAAATCCCACTTTCAGATCCCATGACTGCCCCTTGATCTTTGTCTTTCCCCACTGGAAGCTTCTCTCTTTTATCTTACAGTGCACACTTATTCTTTCCTGTGCTTTTTACAGCAAAGATCCTCACGTGCTACTTTACTTTTAATAGGTTGATCTATTTTGCAACTGGCAGGTAATTGTGCATATTTATAAAAATCACATGATTATTTTGGTGTACGTACACACTACATAAGTATCAATTTGAGCTAGTCAGGTTATCTACCATTTCAAACATCTTTCACTTCTTTGCGATGAGAACATAGCATCTATGTTGATAATTCTGTTATAGAGCATGAGAACTATCTAGCAGTCACTACTCTCCCAACTTGCCTTTTTTTTTCAGTGCAGGTGTTTGATCCTGTGGTGGTTTGAAAGAAAATGGCTTCCCACAGGCCCATAGGGAATGGCACTATAAGAAGGTGTTGGGTGGCCTTGTTGGAAGAAGTGTGTCAGTAGGGACAGGCTTTTAGGTTTTAGATGCCCAGGCTAGTCCAGTGGCTCATAATCTCTTCCTGATGCCTTTGGATGCAGATATAGAACTCTCAGCTATGTCTCCAGCACCAAGTATACTGGCATCCTACCATGATGACTAAACCTCTGAACTGTTGAGATAGCCTCAGTTAACTGTTTTCATTTATAAGTGTTGCCATGGTCATGGTGTCTCTTCACAGCAATGGAAACCCTAACTAATTCAGAAATTGGTACCAGGACTAGGGTTTTGCTGTGATAGACTATTTTTTTTTAATGAATGGGGACTTTCAGATTTTAAATTAGGAAAGCTGTGAAATGGTGGTGCCTACCTTGAATCCCAACACTTAAAAGACAGAGGCAGATGGATCTTTGAGGTCAAGGCCAGTCTGACGATGCTAGCGTCATCATCATGGTCTACCATTTTGGTTGGTTTGGTTGGTTTTTTGGCTAGCTAATTGGAAAGCTGGGATAGAGTATTAAGTCCAGGAGTTCCAGATCAGCATGAGCAACACTGAAAGACTGTGGAGGGAAAGATGGGGAATGAAGAGGACAGAGGCTTAAAGAGGAAGAAGGAAGATAGAACTTGCAGAAGAGGAAAAGAGAGAGGAAAGAAGAAAAAGTGATGTATCATTTCTACTATGAAGCAGGTAAAGTCTCCTCTATCTTTTTTTATGTCATGGTGATAAGTCAGTAGATATTACAGTACAGTGATATTTATTTGTGTTTTAATAAATAAGGCTTGTCTGAAGAACAGAGTCCAGAGCTAGCCACACTAGTCAGTTGTATAGGCCAGGCAGTGGTGGCACACAGCTGTAATCCCAGCAGCTACACTAGTTAGCCTTAGTTCGACGTCAAAAGTCCCTATAGTCTATAAGTCTCAACGATGTTTAAAAGTTCAAATTTCAAAGATTTTCTGAGATTCATGCACTCGCTTAGCTGCAATCCCCTGTAAGATCAAAATAGATCATACACTTTCAACATATAATGGCAAAGGATATACACTGCCATTCCAAAACACACTAAAGAGAGCATACTGAAGAAATACTGGATCAAAGCAAGATCGAAAGTCAATCTGACAAACTCTGAATTCTGCATTTCCATGTCTGATGTCAAAATGCTCTTTAGATTCCCAACTCCTTTAAGCTTTGTTGATTACAACATATTTCTCTCTATTGAGCTGGTTCCACTCTCTGTTAGCAGCTTTCTTCAGCAGGCATCCTATGGTGTTAGCATCGCCAGTATCTTGGGGGTGTCCAAGGCAATCCAGGCTTCAACTTCATAGCTTTATGCCTCCACTAAAGAACACCCCTAACACATGCCTGGCTTCAACCGTTTTCCTTAGTCACAGAAGGCAATTATACAATCTTTCCCTTCTATCTTTAAAGCAAGAACCACATGGCCAAAGTTGCCAAGTTCTTCTACTTACTGGGTCCAGAATAAGCACCTTCCCTTGCTCAATTACGTGTTTACCAACTTTCTGAGTGTCTTTTTTTTTTTTAACGAGATCCCAACACTTAAGAGAAAGAGGAAGATGGATCTCTGAGTTCAAGGCCAGTCTGGTCTACAGACTGGGTTCCAGGACAGCCAGGGCTACTCAGAGAAACCCTGTCTTGAAAAGCAAAACAAAACAAAACAAAACAAAAATGGTTTCTGTGTAGTTTTTGGTGCCTGTCCTAGAACTAGCTCTTGTAGACCAGGTTTGGCCTCGAATTTACAAAGATCCGCCTGCCTCTGCCTCCTGAGTACTGGGATTAAAGGCGTGTGCCACCACCGCCCAGCTAACTCTCTGTTTTCAATGGTTTCCTTCACTGCTTAAAATTGGCTGTCCTGAAATTGGATCTGTAGACAAGCTGGCCTCAAACTCAGAGACCCACCAGTCTCTGCCACTGGAGTGTTGGTATTAAAGGTGTACACCACCACAACTGACTCTAAGCTTTTCTTTAATTTCTTCTCGAAAGTTGGAAACTTGGCTAGGTAGGATCTTGCTCTAAGGTCACCACTCTCTTTATTCCATTTCTTAATCTGTGTATCTCTTTGAACACAGGATTTAGCTCCATTCCTCCTCCTGGTGTGCCTTTTCTTCTCAAATTATACATTTTGTATTTTTTTTCTTGCTCAGCTTGCTCCATTTCATTATAGATCTTTATTAGCACTAACCCGAATAGCCACATGACAGAGTCCATACTCTGGAATTAATCCAAAACTCTTCACTTTAGCCTCAGGTAGACTCTTTGGACAAGGACAAAAAAAACCAGCCACATCCTTCACTAAAATATCCACAGAAATGATCTTTAGGTAATATACTAAAATTCTTCCCCTCTGAAACATCTTGAGCCAAACCCCCACAGTTCAAATCTTCCCTACTTCTACTAGTATGGCCCATTAAGCAGTGCTTAACACATTGCACTGCTTTCATTACTCAAAGTACCAAAGTCCAAATTCCTCCAAACAAAAACATGGTTAGGCCTATCACAGCAATGCCTAGTCCCTGGTACCAACTTCTGTCTTAGGGTTTCTATTGCTGTGGAGAGACACCATGACCACGTCAACTCTTATCAAGGAAAGCATTTAATAAGGTGGTTTATAGTGTCAGAGGTTTAGTCCATTAAAATCATGATGGGACGTGGTGACATGTAGGCAGACATGGAGCTCGAGAAGGAGTCAAAAGTCCTACATTTGTTCCTCAGGAAACAGGAACTAAACTGTGACATTAGGTGTAGGTTAAGCATAGGAGACCTCAAAGTCCACCTTGGCAGTGACATACTTTCTCCAATAAGGCCATAGCTACTCCCAACATTGTCACACTTTCTAAGAGTGCCACTTCTTACTTATGGTGATCATTGCATTCAAACTACCACAGAAGCTAAAAGACAGTGACTTGAGAATTATTAGCTCTACCTGTAACCACTTCCTAAAACTCCAGGGTGGGACAAGTGCATGGCTCAGCTGGTATAGGCACTTGCTGCCAAATATGAGGGTATAGTTTCAATCCATCCTGGCCCCATACAGTAGAAAGAAAGAAGCAACTTCTGATGTTTTCCTCTTACGTCCATACACGGGGATCTGCCCATGCTTGTGTGAGTGTGTGTGCATTACTGTACACACACAAAACACATAGAAACACACACATACACCCCACACATATACAAGGTAAATAGATGCAATTTGAAGAAAGTTGTTTAAAACCTCCAAAGTGGCCTTTACTAAATAACAAGAACTACTAGAGGGCACAACTGAACTTTAGGAAACAGGTCAAGTGAGAATGCAAGAAACATTAAAATAATTAAACAATGCAACATAAAATTATTAACTTTAAAACAATTTTTTCTGTTAGTTCACTGGTCATCTTTTGAGATAAATAAATTAAAATATATTTTGCACTTCAGTTTTAATATAAAATCAATATTTCAAAGTACATAAAGTAATAAAAATAGGATTTGTTGGATAGAAAAACAAGTGATGTTTATAGTATAAAAGGAGAGATTGTTTTTTTTTTCCACCTATATTTTTGCTTTCTTTAGATTACCCAGTCTAGGGAAAATGGCTTTTTGGTGGTAGGATTCTATTGTGTCTTATTTGGTCAGTCGAGAAACCTGAGATTTCTGAAGAGTTGAGACTAGGAGAGGGGACCAGATGTTCCAAACATCAAGCTGTTACAGGAAGCTTCCCACCCACTCCCAATGTCATGCTGAGTTCTTGACAGACTTCCCTTTCCTGTTTCCTTTTCCCCCTTTCTAATTTTTTCCTTCAAAGTATATTCAACAGCTACTGTCAAAACCATCTTCCTCTATTGTCCCAATGATGACGTCATTCCCTTTCCTTACTCGAGTTTGCCTTCTTCCCATGAACTTTGCCTAATTGTCCCTTACTTCTTGCTGCTGCACACCAATTGCTACATTTTGCTTTGTTTGCTTTGTTTGGAGGGTTTGAGGGAGAGGGACAGGAGGAGTGTTCCAACCCAGAATAGTATAATTTTAAGTTTTAAAATGTTTAAGTCTTAGATTGAAGTTAGAGACATGAAATTGCAACACTTTCTTATTTCCATAGCATTCTTTGATGCTATTTTCAAATCGTATCTTTTAAGTGAGCTTCAAATAACTCAGTAATAGCATTGCATCAACAGAGAGTCTGTTCCAATCAGAACAGTGAAAGCAAGAACTTCCAAGGGTTCTCCTCAGCCTCCAACTTGCCATAGAAGTACTGGTATTATAAATACACACAATACTCTACCAGACTTTACATGGGTTCTGGAGACACGAACTCTTGTCCTCACACTTGTGTAGCAAGCACTTGAGCCACTGGGCCACCTCCCCTACTCCCACCTACAACTTATCACATCTTTAGACTCTACCTAAAACTGTGCTTTCTGTTCTCCAGCTCTGGTCTCGGGATTGATAACTCACGGTGTATAACATCCCAGCTACAGTAACTATATGAATAAATTCCTTATGATATGTGCCTATGTGCATGATGTGCATTGTGTTGGATCCATTTATCCGAAGAACCTTAGTGGAAGCTTCTTAAGATTCACCTATGAAATTTTCCAAAAGCTAAAAATGAAAAAATAATCACTGTAGCACTCCATACTTCCTCTCAGAAATAATGTTTTTTGCCAGTCATAACTTCATCACCCACCAAATGTTTGACTTTGAGTAACTCACTCAATCTACCTGTCCTCCTAATTCTTAATTTATTCATTCATATATCCATTCAACAAACACTGGCAAAATTCCTTTCTTTTGCCAGACACTGAAAGTATTGGGATAGACACAAAAGCCATACGAGTTGATAAAATAAAGTTCATTCTTTAGAAGTTCAGTGCAGTGAAAGCAGAAAATATTTTACAAAAAAATGTCACATTCAGTGTGAAAGGTTTCATGCTCACTTATTGAACACCACTCCTTCCTACTTCCCCCTATACAAACTTGAGATTTCTGATATTTTAAACATTATATTTTGTGCACATTTGGGACTAAAGCTAGACCTATGCCCCCACCATAGGTCTTTCTGGAAAGACCTTTCCAGATTATATTCCACTGCCTTTCAACACTCCCTGCTCCTTCTGCCTAAAATCTAACCCAACACTAAATTACCAATGTTTATTTTCTAGTCTAGAAAAATTAGCTATTATTCATCTTTGTATATATTCTATTGTGGACTGTCTAAAAGTAGGATATATTCCTACATTTCATCCACTTTAAGAATTTCTTAAGTAATAAAAAATTTGCCTTAGCAAGAGAAACTAGGAAATCACTTTATTTCAATGTTCTTTTTTGTTTGTTTTTTTTATGTGCGTCATGCTTTTATTTTTTTTATTATTTATTTATATATTAAAGATTTCTTTCTGTCTCCTCCCCGCCACCGCCTCCCATTTCCCTCTCCCTTATTTCAATGTTCTTATTGTCATAAGCTAGACAATATTTCATAATGGAGGTATTTAAGATGTTTATAATTTCTAAGTATGAAAAAAAGCTACTAAGTTATAAATATACTTTTATAATATTCTCATAATAAGAAAATTACCATTATTTTGCAGAGAATAAAAATCGATTCATAATAAACATTCAAAAGTATTCCATTATGTGAGAATTCAAATTCTCTCCTCTCTTTGGTGCAAGGGATTGAACCCAGGGCCTTGGATATGTTAAGCTAGAACTCCACCACTGAGCTACATTTCCAGGAAGGATCTGGCCTATAGTTAAGACTTAAATTCTCTCTCTCTCATTCCTCCCCTCCTCTGTCTCTCTCTTCCCTTCCCTTTATCCTTCTCTCAATAAACTGCACACTCAAAAAAATTAAATTTTAACTTTAGCAGAATTCCTAAGCCACATATTACTTATAGTTACCATTTACCAGTATGAAGTTAAGAAAGTAGGTGCCAGGGTGGCAGGGAGGAACACAACTGCATGGCTGGGAACAATCTATCAGTTAATAGAGGTCATCTTGGTTCACATCCCTAAACCTTTCTCCTCAACTTAAACATTTATAAATTAGAAAGATATTCCCTTTGTAGTTGTCACAAACGGAATTTTTGACTCTTCAGGCTTTCACTTTTTGTTGTTACCTGAATATAGGATCGGTATAAGGGAACTAAAGTCATTAAAAACTTGCCTGATGTGTGTCACTTGTGAAATGAATGGTACTTGCCTTTATTTAAAAAAAAAAAAAAATGATCAGGAATTCTCTATGTGGCTGGTCACACAGGTTCTGCATACTTTCTACTGGCTAATATCCCTGTGAAATGTGCTCAAAAAAAATCTGTAATCTGATTTCCCCGAAGAAGGTTTTACAAACCAGAAGTTCAAGTCTCATGATATGCTTTATACAACTTCTTTTTCTCTACATTACTTACACTCTTTGCTGGGATCATTATCTTAAACATAATTCCAAGGAAAGACTTATGGAAAATGTGTGGGCGTGGGGAGGGATCCACCTCAGCCAGGAGTCGCCATTCCTTTTTAAATTCTGCAAAGGATTTGCAGAATTCTATCTGGTCTCTTAGACATTAACAGCCAGATTTAAATTTAACAATTTATAGTGTAGCACTATAAAAGTTGGAAATGTAGCTCAGTAGAGTAAATGCTTAGTACCCACAAGACCCTCGGTTCAGTCCCAAGCAAACAGAAAATGAAATTAATAAAATACTGTGAAACATTTGCAATTGTTAAATATAAAGTTAAATATTCAAATTTGAGCTGAACCAAAGTTAGATTACATCTTCTCAATGTATAATAGCAAAATCATGATTGCAGGATGAAATATCTAGGTAAATATCTTACATGTGCTTCCAGTAATGCTACCAATCTAAGTGTAGTAAACAAATGCATACGATGTGTGATGGTGTATTCAGAGAGGCTTCAGAGTCCTGAAACAAAGGGAACTGTCATGCATGGCTCGGAGAAACCAATTAGCGGAAGCTAGACTTTACAGTGTCAAATAATTTAACTGAAATTCAGTATGCTCTTGATGAAACAAGAAAACAAAACCTCAGAGTGAAGCCTAATTTAAATCCATCAGTTTTAATAAAGAAGACTCAAGTAAACTTTCTTTTAATTTTTTTTAATTTTTAATTTTTTGACACAGGGTTTCTCAATGTAGCCCCGGTTGTCCTGGAACTCATATTCCGTATTTTCCTTCCTAAAGGAAAGCAACATCATGCCTGGCTAAGCTTCCAACTTTTAAAACCTCATTATGATTTATGTATTATTATTGGTGGTGGTGGTTGGTCACAGCTGGAGATCAGAGATAACTTCCTGGGATATGTTCTCTCCTTCTATCATTTGGGTCCTAGGATTAAACTCAGGTCATCAGGCAGGAAGTACCTTTACTTGCTGAGCCGTTTCAGCAGCTCAGGTTTCAATTATGATTGCCAAGGGACTGGAAGGGTTGTTGTTGAATCATCACAAGAGGAGGGACATGTGTGCACACTCAATACAGGTATCATTAAAAGGAAGGCAGAGAATTAGGTATTTGTACTTTAAAAAGTGTTTCAGTCATTTACCTAAATTTGGTTTTCAATTCTCAAGTATGCTATCATTTGCTTTTTTTTTTTAAAGCCAATCAGAACAATTCTGATCTCAGTACACACACTGAACTTGCTTGTTGCTATATTCAGCCAAACTAAAGTTGAAGGGAAAGAAATGTTTTTGAGACAGGTTCTTTCTGTGTAGTCAAAGCTTCACAGCCCTACCTTTAAGCTCCTAAAGTTCCCAGGTTAGAGGTATGTATCACAGTGTCCAGCTCCTTTTTCTGTGCTAGGGACTGAAGCCAAGGTCTTTCTTTCATGATAAGCACACATTCAAACCTTGAGCTCAAAGAAATATACCAACCTCAAATCTTCATATTAAGAAAAACAGAATTACAGAAGTTGTACTTTTTCTTGAGGAAGAATTCTTTAATACAGAGACACCTGTCACTTTTTTCTTTTTTCTTTTCTTGCTGCTGATTCTCAGTGGAAATCTTAACCCCACAAAGGGCTGATGGGCTAAATTGACTTGAAGGCTATACTTTCTGCATCGCCTTTAGTGGTCTCTCTAATGAGATTTATTGTCTATTGGCAAAATATTGATTTTTTTTAAATAATATTCACCACCAAGCACATGAATTTTGTAGGAGAAAAAGGGCTAAACAATTGTATGTCAGTTTTAAACTTAAAAAATATATTGTGAGAACTCGATAGAGAGTAGCTTGAGTAGTAGTTGAGTGGTAGCTCTAAAAAATGATTTCAGCTCAATTTCAGCTCTCTCCCTTTTGGTGGAATGATTTTTGTCTTAATGATTAATTTTTCTTTCCCTCATTTCCCTACTTCTTGAGTGAAGCTTTTAAATCACTTTCTGCTTCCTAGACTATTGTGAAGATTGACTTAATACATAGAAAGTTGAGAACAATGTCTGATTCATTTAAAAAAATGTTACGTGTGAGTTTACAAAATACAGTGGAGAATTCAATACTTTCAAATTGTATGTTAAGATAACTAAATTATATAGGAAGTACATCATAAACCAGGTGATATTCTTGGTTTCTAACATTCTTACTGCAATCCATGGTAGAAAAGAATTTACATCATAACTATTACATATATACAAAGAAAGCTAATGTTTTTACAAAACATGGCACAGAATATAGTTCTTTGCTTCAATCTTCAGAGGATTTTAATTACCACTAAATAAATTGATTTTTTTATCATTCATTAAGAAATATTAACATAGTTCCAAAGAATATTTGCCTTGTTCTATCCCTTCATTTTAGAGTAGAAAAAGTGACATTCTAAGGACTGGAACATTTACTTGACATCTTAGAGACAAAGGCTATGGATTCTGCAATCAGAATGATTTCAATTGAGATATACAGTAAAATTTACCTTTAAAATTTATAGCTGAGTGATTTTCTCAATATATTCATAAAGCTAGTCTCATAATATTTTCCTAACTCCAAGAAGAAACTCTGTGCCCACTACAGTGGTATCAAAATTTATTTTACTCAGAATCCAAAGATTTTTTCAATGTCATAACCTGATATCGCTATCCAAATAGATAATCCCAGAGGTAAATAAACATGTCTAAAATATCAAATTTTAATTCCTGTACATGGGAGGCAAAGGCAGGTGGACTTGTACCTCTTTGAGTTTGAGGACAGAATAAGTTCCAAGATAGCCAGAGCTACAGGGAGAGATCCTGTCAAAAAAACAAAACAAAACAAACAAAAAACACAAACCAAACAATCAAGTTTATCAAATAGCTTATAGGATTTTGAATAGCTGTGGGCTAAAAACCATTAAAGATGTCAGTATTTTTCTTCCCCAACCCCATTCCTTCCAGTATCTCAAGAGGATGTGGTCAGCACTTAGGAATGGTTTTTGTGTACTTGAAACAGACTCAGGAAATGCTTTGTCCTTTCGACATATATAATCTTAAAGGAATGAAACTGGTACTTTTTACAGGGAATGTGTGAGGTTTTGAGAAAAAGTAGTTTATTCTGGAAACTTTTTATGAAAAGTTTTTTTTTTCCGTATTTTAGGGCTTTCAAATAAAATATATTAGACAAAAAACCCGTAAGAGATTTGAGGGGAACCAAAATGTTTTTTCTGGACAGAAATTCAAATGAATTTTAAATTACTCACCATAACAAAAACTGAGTTTCTAATCTGTGATGATTTTTGTTTTGTTTTTCCAAACTATTCATTCCTTTGTCTCTTCTTTTCTTCAGTTTTAACTTACTGGAATTAATTTTATGAGCACAAATATCAATGTCTTTTATGTGCCAAAATTTTAGTTTTCACAAGACAAATCTCTTATGTGAAAGCCTATCACATCTGTGATATAGCATCCTCCAAATTGTGATAGCCATCACATACAGTTTGAATTGTCAGTACATAGCTGGTAATTCTTTAGAATACAGTTTTGAGAATTCATAAGAATGTCTGTTGATTGTGGCAAGGGCCTTTAATCCTAGCACTCGGGAGGCAGAGGCAGGTGGATCCCAGTGAGTTCAAGGCCAGCCTGGCCTACAAATGATTTCCAGAGCAGCCAGGGATACACAGAGAAACCGTGTCCCGAAAAACAAACAACAAAATATCTAACTGTGAAAATTTGAGTCCAGATAATGTGAAAATTTGAGGATTAGGTCACCATAAAGACATGAACCATGATGGTGGTAATAAGACTACAGGGCAGTTGAGAAATAATGGCTAGGGTTTTTTCTTCTTCTTAAAACATAATATTTAGATCATATTCATCTTTAGTGAGTACTTCAAAAAGAAAGCTTTTTGGTTTTTTTGTTTTTTCTGTGTAGCCTTTGGTTATCCTATAACTTGCTCCGTAAACCAGGTTGGCTTACAGAAATCCATTTCCCTCTGCTTCCTGAGTGCTGGGATTAGAGGTGTGCACCACAGCCACCTGACTCAAAAGAAAAGAAAGTTTCTGCCAGGTGGTAGTGGTGCACACCTTTAATCCCAGGACTCAGGAGGGTGGCAAGAGGCAGGCAGATCTCTGTGAGTTCAAGGCCAGCCTGGTCTACAAAGTGAGTTCCAAGACAGGTTCCAAAGCTACAAAGAGTTTCGAGAAACTCTGTCTTGAAAACTTTTAAAAAAAAAAAGACAAAGGAAAAAGAATGCTTCTAATGGTATTTGGTTTTTTTGTTTGTTTGTAAGCATAGGGTATTAAGTCCTTTTTCTTTAGGAAGAAAGGCCCTACTAGTCTTTGAAAATCTGCTAATTCTTGTTGGTGGTGCCACACATCTTTAATCCCAGCACTCGGAGGCAGAGACAGGTGGTTCTCTGAGTTCTTTAGTGTCTGTCTCACTATCTTGTTTCACTACATTACCAAAAACCACAAAATGGCCAGTTGTGGTGGCACACGCTGGTAGGATTTGCTGAAGGAGGCAGAGGCAGGAGGATCATGAGTTTGAGGCCAGCCAAGGCTTAATAACTCACAAAATGTTTAATATAGACTAAAATATAATGCACTAGGTGGTGCTTTGTAAATGTTCTATGAACGAATAAACTGATCTTAAGATATTAATAATATTACTTCATGGGCTGGAGAAATGGCTCAGAGGTTAGCACAGGTAGCTCTTCCAGAGTTCAATTCCCAACAACCATCTAGAATAAGATCTGGTGTCCTCCTTTGGCATGCAGGCAGAACACTGTATACATAAATAAATTTTTTTAAAAGAAAATTGCTTCACATGATATTATTAACTGTTATGGGGTCTTAACACTATGGTTATCATGCAAAGTTTAACTATGGTCATCTCAACTTGACAGACTAACATGGAAATTTTTAACATTGTATAAAAATGTATATTTTATATACAATTGCTTTTCAGGTATTTGGTTTTTGCTTAAAAAATATGGTTTATGCAGGTTTCAGTAGACATCTGAGTGAATAACTGCAAAATAATAGTAATCAGTCTTTTTTTATTAAAAAGAAAACAAACTTTTTTTTTCATTTTACATACCAATCTCAGTTTCCACTCCCTCCCCTCCTCCCATTCCCTCCACATACCCCACCCCCACCCCCATCCACTCCTCAGAGAGAGGAAGGCACATTGCTTTGGGGAAGGTCCAAGACCCTCCGTACTATATCTAGGCTGAGCCAGGTATCCATCCAAAGAGAATAGGTTCCCCAAAAGCCAGTACAAGCAATAGGAAATAAATCCTGGTGCTACTACTAGTGGCCCCACAGTCTGTCCCAGCCATGTCAAGCACATTCAAAGGGACTAGTTGGGTCCTACACTTGTTCCTTCCCAGTCTGGCTGGTGTTGGTGAACTCTCATTAGCTCAGGTAAACTGTTTCAGTGGGTGTTCTCATCATGGTCTTGACCTCTTTGCTCATATTCTCACTCCTCCCACTCTTCAACTGGACTTTGGGAGCTAAGGCAGTTTCTCAGAAAATTGGGAATCAATCAATCAGGAATCAGCAATACCACTCCTTGGGATCAATAAAAGACAGCCAATTGTGTGAAATTTTATTCTTTTGGCTTTTGGGGAGTCTACCACTCAGCTCTCAAATAAATCACACATGGAGGCTTATTCTTAGTTGTAGGGCCTGGGTCTACCCTTGTTCTTGGGGTTCAACTTGAGGACAGTTTCTGGTCAGCCAGCTAAAACATTTTGTTGTTCCTGTGCTCCCCCTGCCCCGACTGGTGATTAGCTGTAGGGCATTGCTGACTCCATCTTTGGTGTGGTAATTTCCCATCTGCCTGGGCAGAAATCCTTGTGCAGCAGCGAGGTATGTAAGGATTTTCTCCAAGGTTAAATAAACGACGACATTCGGTTGATCTCCTTTCGAATGACCCAGGTCTCTTTCAATCTCCAGGCCCTTGCCCGACTAGCCTTAGGTACAGTGGTGAACTGTACCGAGGGAGTAACACAGAATCGGGTGTTACACTTAGTTATGAATGCCTGGCTTTCCCTTGGCTTGTTTCTTGCTAGCTTTTCTTAATTTAAATGATCCCACTACCTTTCGCCTCTAGGCATTTTCCTTTTCTTACTTGTTTATGTCTTACTTTTTTTCTTACCCTGTGGCTGGCTGGGTGATTGGGTTGCAGGGCCCCAGACATCCTCCTGCCCTTGTACATGCCTTCTCCTTTCGTGGTTTCTCCTTCTATTTATACTTTCTGTATACCAAGCATGCCTATTCTTGTTCTGCTTTGCTATTGGCTGTTCAGCTCTTTATTAGACCATCATGTTTTAGACAGGCAAAAAATAACAGCTTCACAGAGTTAATCAAATGGAGCATAAACAAAAGTCACATGCCAGGCGGTGGTGGTGCATGCCAAAGCTACAGAGAAACCCTGTCTCGAAAAACCAAATAAATAAACAAACATCACACACCTTAAAATAATATTCCCCATTGTGTTGCTGATGTTTTATCAACTTTATTATCTGCATTGCTGATCTGATTAATACATTCATTCACATGACTTAAAACGCAATTCACCAAATATGGGTCTTACTTTAAATAGTTAATATAAATAAATCAATAAATCTCTCTCTCTCTCTTTTCTGAGACAGGGTTTCTCTGTGTAGCCCTGGTAGACTTCTGCCTCCTAAGTGCTAGGATTAAAGGCAAGCACCACTATGTGTTTTAGTAAGAAAAAAAACAAAAAACAATTCAACTAATCAAAAGCCCTACTCACATACAAGTCAGAGTGAATACATTTTGTTAAAGGATTAAGGACATTGTAGTTTATGATGAGCTAAGTTTTAAAATTTGGCCAGTCACCAATGAAAAAGTGATCTTTGTAGCTAAAAATGAAATAAAATGTTGATTTAGAAAGATTTAAAAAAAAAAGTTTGAAAAGCTTAAACACAATATAAAACCCAAGCTGGCATCACCTAGTAAAACATATTACTATTAAAGCGCTTCCTAATATCAATATTTCATGCTTCATGGTCACATTTAATCAACTTAAAAGACATTGCTTAATTTAGTTTCTTTTCTAAACTATCAGTTCTGGTAAACATTCTAACTTCAACATCTCACCTTCAAGCAAAGTCAGATTCTACTTCTCCTAATCCATGTGTAAAGATCTCCAGAAGTAGCAAGCTGGTACCAATTTAAAGGAGTTTAAATGCAAGGCCAGAAACACTGCCAATATGATTACACACCAGCTAAAGGGATCAGAAAAGCACAGGCCCAATACTCAACAAAGGCTACTCATTCTAGGAATGAGTTGTTATAGGAACTGCAAGTACAGGTTATGGGAGGAGATGATGGCTTTCAACATATTCCAATTTAGGGTAGCTGCTGTCCAAACTGTGCTGAGCAGGAATCTGGGGTTGGCAATAGTGCTCAGGGGAAGAGTGAGGCCATGATCTCAAAGCCTTGACTGCTTCAAGTAGGTAAGAGGACTGATGTCAGCTTTATGCCTGGCAAGAAGCACATCAATCTGTGTTGGGGCTCCTGCAAGCTCCTATCTCTACTGGCCGTGCAGCTCCTTTATCCCTCTCTGTGAAAATCCCCTTTAAGTGCCCCACTTCTCATCTGTACAGAAAGCAGGAAATCCTGCCCTCACAGGACTCAGGAGACTAACAGAAATACAAAATTGTGTTTTGTTTTCTGGGAGTTTTTGTTTGGTTTGAGACACGAGGAGCCTAGGTTAGCCTGGAACTCAGTATGTAGCTGAGGGTGGCCTAGAACTCCTGATGCTTTGCTTCGGTCTCTCAAGAGCTAGGTTCTAAATTGGGTTTCTCACTTGCAAAGAACAGACTCTGTACTTAACTTAAGCCGAAAGAAATTTATTAGAGTACGTTTATAGAATCAGCAGGAAGACTAGAGAAGCAGGCTTAGTCAGGAAACAAGGAAGGTATGGGGAATCCAAGTCCAGCTCCAAGAATAATCTGAGTTACTTTCAAAATTCAAAATTCTAGAGGACCAAACAGATGCCTCAGCTGGTAAACATGTTTGCCACAAAAACTGAGAACCTGCAATCAATTACCAGGTGGAATCGATTACCACATGGTGGAAGAGAAACCAACTTCCACAAGCTGTGATCTCACCTTCCAAAGCACCACAGTGCATATCTCTCCCCAAATTAAAAATAAATACTCAAAATTCCAGATTGAAGCCTGCTATTAGTAGTACGTGTATTCAGAGAACAGGTTTAAATTCCAGTTACTAGGTAGAGAACTAGTTTTCAGAAAATCTTAAGATACACTTTTCTCCCCATATCCTTCTCCTCATCAGCCAAGTCTCCCTTACAACAGGTCTGGAACTCAAGACAAAGCAAAGGATGACCTTGAACTCCTCCTCAGCTGCTTCTACCTCTGAGATTACAGGCACACAGGGTTTCTGTAGTGCTGGAGATGGAACCTACAGCTCTGTGGCTCTGTGTAGACTAAGCAAGCTCTCTATCACCTGAGCTACATTTCTAGATCCATAGATTCCCTTTTTCAAAAAGCATCAACAACCACTACTTTCTATAGATCACTCTGCAGAGGACACACATAGGATGTCAAGTGTAAATTCAGTGTAGAAGTTGCAGTTAAATGAGCAGAATGAAATGTCAACTTGGAATGAGTTTGAAAATGTAGGCAAGACTTCTGAGAAGAAGCAAGCTGCATGAATAGTAAGAGCTAGAATTGAAAGTGGGGATTTTGTTCTAAGCCTAATCCAAACTAAAAAGAAACTAGAAGGATTCAAGTCAGAGACTATGTCAATGGATCCCAAAGAAGATGTAAAAGCAAAAACTAGATTGTTACAAAACAGCCCTGGATCGGAGGAGGTACCACATAAACACAAAGTTAAAAGCCAGAGAAAGCAATAAAAAGCATCAAGAAGACAGGGTGGATTTGCTGAACTTCATATAAATGTGTATTCATTGTAGGGCATGTTCACATGCCTGTTATTCTAGTTCTCTTAGACAGTGGAGAGGAAACAAAAACAAAACCACCATGTCCAGTACAAGGTAATGAAAATACAAGGTTTAAGAAAGTGATGGATTACTGTACTGCTTCAGAGAGCTCAGCACAATGAGCCTCACACTCAAGAAGAAATGCCTGATCCTACAAGTCTTAGCTTAGGGAAGCTCTTGTGCTCTTTCTAGATGGGTCCTTGGAGTAGGCATGGCCAGCTGGAAAAGACAAAGTCAAGGTGGTACAGATAACAGCAGGTGCCATGTAGTTACAAGGATATCCTGCTTCTAATGGATAAAAGACATCTTGAAAAATCTGTCTGGTGTTTGAGATCATACACTGCATGCACCTTATGCAAAGCAGCTGGCCTTTCAGTTACAGGAAGAGAAAATGACATCATCAGGGCCTTAGTGTGTGTGTATGGGGGGCAGATCTCTCCCTGAGAGCAGAAGTTTAACCTAAACAAAAACATTTCCAGGCACAATCACAGGTTCCATTGTGTATCAGTTCAATTTCTAATAATTCAAATTTCCAGCCAAGTAATTTTAAGCACTAAAAAGCTTTAATAAGAATATCTTAGTTCTAGAAATACCTAATATAGTTTAAACTTTCCACTGACCTTCCCCTTCTTCCCTAGGGCTCATTTTCCCGGAAGCTTCAAGACAGGTCCTTATCACACCACTGTGCGAGAGGGAACCAGGGGCTGACCTCCTTCACTTGTCCATTTCACAAACAGGTTTTTAGCTCAGACTAATATCTGTAACACCAAACTCAGCAAAACTTTCCAGATTCTGTCACTTTCTTAAAAAATAGTTTTAAATATTTCTAAAATTAATAGCCATTAAATGTAATACATAATTTGTAGGTGTGATTTTGATGCCCTCTCCCTACCTTAAAATACAGAAATTGTGTGCGCTGGCACCTACCTGCAACCCCAGGACTGGGAGGTGGAGGTAAAGCAGGGGCTCAAGGCCATCCTCTACACAGCAAGTTCAAAACCAGCCTGGGCTAAACAAGACCCTGTATCGAAAAAGAAGTAACAAAGTAACAAAGCATACAGAACAAATTCAAAGCAGGTTAAACTAACATTGGGAAGGGTTTTTGTTTTTGAGATTGCATTTAGGGGCACACATATTTCTACTATACCTGGAGGTTTAGAAACGGGACAGCTCAAATAGGTAAAATTCTAGTTTTAAGAAAAATGGAATATACATCAATATGAAAAACTTAATGCCCCAGACAATGGCAAAATAAAGCATCATTCTACATTACATGTAGCTGTTCATGTGAATTCCAATACCTTTGTTTTGAAACTTTCAAAAAAAACGTTTAAGTTTTTTTTCCGTTTAAGTTCCAAAATACCAGAACAATGACACAGTTGGTGGTGCTATTGAGAATATGCCGAAGATGATTCTGAACTTTGTTGAAAGCCACAAAGGAAACCAAGAGTCCTTAATAACTAACCACAGCAATACTTCGGATATCCCCACCAAACAGGAAATACAAAAGGGAAATCAAGGGTTTGACAAGGCTGAAGTGGCTTTAGCAGGAAGCGACTAGATTTCAGTCTCTTGACCTTGCCTCTCATCTTTACCCCAGTTCCTTCTGAACCCTTCCTTTTCTACAAGGCAAACAGAAAAAAGATGCATGGCCTTCGGAAAGGGAAAACCCTTTCATCATGGCTTCTCCCTTTCAAGGGGCCCTCGCCTCAGTTTTAACATCTGTCAAGCAGAGCTAAAGTCTGGGTTCCCGCTTAGTAGGATCAAATAATATGCTGTCCCGCACCAAGTGAAAGCCACCATTCCTGGGCGAGTTGCCAACACCACTCAGCTTCGGTTCCTCTCCCGGCAAGGCTGGTTCGACCTACAGTCAACAGGAAGCTTCTGGGGCAGGGACAGGATCCCAGCTTCGGAAAGAGGCCAGACGAGAACGTTTTTGGATCCCGACCAGGGTGTCAGCACCGCCCCGCTGGCTCACGCGGTTGGGCTGAGATTTTACTATCAGCGACAAAGACTGCGCAGACACAAGGCTGAGAAACGCAAAGTCAAACTCTCTCCAAAGAACCTCAACCCCGGCCACCCCACAAAACAAAGCCCCACGCCCCTCGGCGCTACGGAGAGCCGGGCCGAGCTCCGTTGTGCCCGTCGCGGTAGTCGGCGCGCGGGAGGGCAGGGCGCCGCAGGCCTGTGCCGCTTTCTCTTCACGCCCCCTCAGGAGCCCGCCTGGCCCCCGCCGCCATGTTGGGCTGGCAGGCGTGACACGGCCTGGCCTCCCGGCCGCGCGCGAACCCCGCACAGAGATCCGGCGCCGGAAGGCGCTCGAAGCAGGCAGCGCGGCCGGGCGCGAGTTCCGGTGAGCGGGCGCGCGCAGGTAGCCGCAGCCCCCGCCCCGCGCTGCCGCCCCCGTCGAGAACGGAGGGGCGGGGCCGGCGGCTAGAGGAGGTGGAGGAGGAGGAGGAGGAGGAAAAGGAGGAGGAGGAGGAGAAGAGAGGGAGGCCGTGGGGTGCAGGCGCCCGGGAATTCCCTCCTCCTCAAGTAACGCGTCCCGGGCCGGCTGTGCCGTCGTCGCTGCCTCCCGGCGCCCCGCGAGCAGGAGACGGAGCACGGAGAGAGGGCCGCGCGGGCGTGCGCCTCGGCCGGCCACCGTCTCCCCCAGCGACCCGTGCGAGTGCGGCCAGACGGCAGGTAGGCTCGCGGCGGGCCCTCGCGACGGAGGCTGCTGACCCCGGCCGGGCAGCGCTAGGCCCCGGCGTCCGTCCTCCCGCTCCCCGGCTTCTCGAGGCGCCGCCGTTCCTGCCGCTGTCTGCCGGCGGGGCCAGGAGTCGGGAAGTTGTGGAGAAACTTCTCCCTCCTGCGGTCCCGCGGGCGGGCGGGCGGGCGGGCGGGCGTGTCTCCCGGGCGCGCTACCTGCTGGCCCCCAGCCTTGGTCCCCCTTCCCGTCTAGTCCTTCCCGGTCCTGCGTGAGTCCGACTGGTAGTCTAGTCGACGTCGGGGCCGCTGTTGCACCCTGCGTCCTAAAGGGCTTCGGGTCACTCGAGAGTGAGGGCGAGCGGGAGGCAGGGGAGTGGCCCCTTCTTGTCCTAGCGGCGAGAGGTCTGTGTCTCCTGACGCCCGCAGCAACTTTCCGGATTAGGACTGGGACGTGGGGCTGGGGTGGGGTGGGGGTGAGAGTTGGTGAGCATCCGTCTGTGCAAGGTTTGATTGAAAACCGCGACGAGTTTATAAAGTTTTCCTTTGTTTGGGGTTGAAGGTGATGGGAATTGTTATATTCAGCGGCCTCTTTTAAAGGTGCCCTGACACTCTGCCTCGTGTTGGGTTCGGCTCTTTATCCCGTGTTAGTGAAAATTTTGTCTGAGAGTCTGTTTTTCTTTTTGGTAATGATTTCCAGCATTTGCTTTATTGGACACGCGGAAGAGCTGCTTTAAGAAAGTGGGAATATCGTTTCTGGTATAGGGACTTCTGTAGTGAACGGGGCATAGTGTGGGCTTTTTTTTTTTTTTTTTTTTTTACATAAGTGATCGAAACAGTCTTGAAATAGCTAATGACAGTTATCAAAATAAATAAATGAAAAGTCTGCAGTACACCCACAACTTTGCAGCTCTGTCGTTTGTCATGTATGTGTGTCCCACAGCTGTGTTTTCATATAGGTGATTTCCCAGGACACCATGTTGTAATATATTTTGTGCATTATACTGTAAGATTACTGTACCAAAAGTATCTTGAGAATTGAAAGTATATATTAAAATTCTATTTAATTTCTAAATTTCAAATGTTACAAAATGTGCATTTGTCATATGAACTTAATGTGAAATACTTGTTCAACTCTATTAAGAAGTCCAGTGACTGTGGACAGAAAACATTTTGAGTGGACAGGTAAGAGGATGTTAAATTAAAAGCCGAAGTTCTTGTATGAATCACATATGAGAGAACACAAACTGCATGAAAGTTGTACACCAGAGGAATATTTCCTTTCTTCCAGCCATGTCAGCATTTAGCTATATCTTATTTTTTGAGTTAAAAAATAAGCTAAACCACAGTGAAGAATTTAGATACTGGTTAACATTTCAGAGGGTCCTAAATTTGAAAAAAAAAAAAACTATTGCCTTTGATTAAAACAAGACAGTTTGTATTCATGTCTCCAGCATAAAAGCTAGAAGGGCTCTTAAAATATGTACTTTGCCAAAACCATGGTAATGTTAACATAGCTTTAATTTTGCAGCCTGTTTTTGCTGACTTCACAAACCACAAAATTGACTCCTTTCTGTTAACTGAAAGTGAAATTACAGCCCTGACCTGTCTTCCTGGGAGAGGTATAGACTTTTGTCTTACGGTCAAAGGATAATATTAATATATAGACAAAAGTTTGTTTTTAGTTGAGGAAACTCCAAAAAATCATTGTCTATGCAAATAAATTTTTATTTTTGTGTTTATAAGTGCTGAAAGAAGATTAGTGACCCAGTACAAATGAATTATTACTAATCTTTATTTATTTGTAGTTCTAAAATTGCATAGTACTAGTGGTAAATAGCTTATTATGGGAAATTAAAAAAATACATTTAGCTCCTGTTGCCATGATTTAGGAAAGAGGCAAAAACAGATTTTTTAAAAAAAGAACATTGCTAGGCTCTGACATCTAGAAATGGTCTAGAAATGTAAACTTAAGTGATAAAACTAGTATTTAAAAAGAACTACAAGGAAGTGATTTGCATAAAAACAAAGACTCTAGAGAGGGAGGGAGGCAGCTGTGATAAGCATCCCTACTTCTGTAGTAGTAGGAAAAAAATCCCCTCCTCTCCACAGGGTTTCTCTTTGTAACAGTGGTGGCGTTCAGAAACTGCCCTGTAGACCAGGTTAGCCTGGTACTCACAGTAATCCACCTGCCTCTGCCTTCCCAGTGTTGGAATTAAAGATGTGCACCACCATGTGCGCCACCACCGCTTGGTTAGGAAAGTTCTTTTAACCTTGGGGTCGTGGATGTGTTTATCTTAATTCATCAAGTCATAATTTGGGGGGGATAACCTGATTTCTTGTCACATCCTTCAATCTTTCCCCTTTTTGTTAAAAAATTTAATCATTGGTGACTGACTTTAGAACACTCCCTGGGCTCTCCTTTGCTAACAGGTTTAGGCTTTCTGCATCGTAACCGTCATGTACTAGCCTGTATGTACTAGCCTTGAAATACCACACATTTCCAGATGTACAATAATGAGATAATTTTGAAAAAAAAAAGTATTTTTCATAGAAATACTCATAGTTTTTGTTGTTATATTGATATTTTGAGAGAAGGCATTATGCTTTACTAATTTTAAATGTAAGTAATAGTAAGTAATCAAAATGTTTATTGAATGAATGGATGTTGTTCTGTTATCAAGTACCTACTTTTGAGAAAATCAGGTACCATGACAAAAGTGATATAGCGAGTCTTGACTTTCATTCTGTTTTTACCCCAGAGCAGTAATGATTTAACTAAAAAGTTCGTCTGTTAGTTTTGATATTCCCATGAGACTCTTGTTATGTAGTAATTTTTTCCTTATTGACACTTAATGAAGTGGGTAGAGTCCGAAGAAATAATACACTTTTGTTGCAGACGAAAATAGTGACCGTTTGGTTGCGTTTCAGAGACAGCGTAGTTGCTAGATGCTGCTTTATTTGTTCTGTGTAGTCGTGTGCTGTTTAGCTGTTGATTTTGTTGCTTAACATTGTTGTAATGGAGCACTGAAGAAGAGATTGCATCTGTGCCAAGTTCTTATGTCACAGGAACTTTGCCGTGTTGTAAAGGTGATGTTTGTTACTCTGGCCCTGTGTGAATATTTACAGGAAGTTTTAGTAAGATCTTCTATTGTTCTGAGGGCTACATGACTAGGTCACCTTTGTTTCACATTTAAACTGGTTTATAATATAAATACAAGTCCTCTAGCAAGATCCAGTTGGTGCTTCTTAAATAATTGATTCCTATTAAGGTATCTTGGTGTCTTAACAAGTACTGTGTACAGCCGTTTGTGTGACTGTGGTAGGGTATATATTTTCTTTTTTCTTTTCTCAGCTGCTCCAGTGCCACAATTAGCTGAGTATTGCTCAGCTGCAGCTGCTGGGTGATTCTGAGCCATCTAGCTCCTGTCTAAACTCAGAGGCGGATTTAGCAAAAGGAGCTATAGTAACAGTCGAGATAGAAAAAGAGCCAGTGCTGCTGCCAGTGTCATTTGAGCAAGTCTGTGCCAAGGAATTCTTGGCTGCCGTAGCACTCACTACTATTGTCTTGGAACCAGCCAACTTGATGGCAGCATATCTTGATCTGAGTTGAGATTTACCCTTTATATTCGGAAGTATACTCCAAGAAAGGTGGAAAGTCCTGTGATTACAAAGTATAGCATCATGTACTGAAGGCCTGAATTACAATGATGAGACCTCAGTGTCTCATCTCCTTGCCTAGCAGCACCCTTTGGTGTCTCTTCTTGGGTTTCGAGAAACATTTAACATATTCCACTCTACTTTAACTACTGTTACTATTTGGGGGAATGACTGGATTTCTGATGTACCAATATACATTTTTCTTTCTAACAAAAAGTGAAAGACCCTCAAGAGGATCTAGAACCAGCTACCCATAGCTTGTCCCCTGCTGTCTGAAATTTGGAAGTAAAAATCCAAAATTCTTATTTATTATTGTTGGTATTTCAGAACATAAGCCTCAACTAGTACAAGTACTAGCGATACATGGTAGTCTGTATTCCCACCATCTATTGGGGAGAAGGCTGAGATGGGAGGATTGGGAATTTAAGGTCAGCCTAGACAATTTAGTAGTACCTTATCTCAAAAGTAAAAGAAAAAAAATCAGCATACAAATACACTATCAGCTATGTATGGAAAATTTTAGACTGAAAGATGCCATTGGCAAATTTTGTTGCCTCTGAAATGATAATCGTAGCATCTTATATAGCTACTGAAAATGCAGGGACAATCAATTTCTTTTACTAATCCTGATAATACTGGTAGTTCAGGGTTTGGCTAATTTGAGGTGGGGATTAGAGTTCAAATTTTAAGGAAGAGATATATAGAAGACTGAGCATGCTTAAGTGTATGTTGTCATAAGGTCATTTAACAAGAGACTGGTAAAAAGCTCATATGACAAAGATTTCTTCTAAAATTGTAGTATTTCTTTCTGTGGTTGTTGTTGACAAAATGTTTCTGTAGCAAGGGGCTGTTTCTATAATAGTCCACAGTAAAGACTTTTTAAAACTTTTACATTTATTTGTTTATTTAGGTGTGTGTGTGTGTGTGTGTGTGTGTGTGTGTGTGTGAGAGAGAGAGAGAGAGAGAGAGAGAGAGAGAGAGAGAGAGAGAGAATAACCTGCAGGACCATTCTCTCCTATCATGTGGGTTCTGGGATTGAACTCACTGTTCAGTTTTGTTCACTAATCACACATTTTACCAGCCTAAGAAATAATCTTTGAATTGTATCAAAGATGTGGTTTGCAGTATAACCATATGACTATAACTGTGGACTTTTCTTTTTTCTGTTTTGGTTTTTCAAGACAAGATTTCTCTGTGTAGCTTTGTAGCCTGTCCTGGAACTAGCTCTTGTAGACCAGCTGCCCTTGAACTCACAGAGATGCACCTGCCTCTGCCTCCCGAGTACTGGGATTAAAGGTGCATGCTCATAACAAACATTTTTTGTATATCCTTACCAAAATTAATAAAATCAGCTTAGTGCTTTTTTATAGATTAAATTTAAATAATATCAGCTTTCTTTTGCTCTCAAAGTTTTGTTCTACATTATATAAAATAATTTAAAATAATCTTTCAAATGAGAATTTTAAAGGTTTTCTTTATAAACTAAAAATCAGTTGAAGTTAAACTAGTCTTTAGGAACATTTATTTTAAAGAAATACTTTTTAAAGTTTTGGCATTTTGGTTGTGAGCCTAGCCTTTAATGGAAGAACTACCTCTCGAAACCTATTTTTTACAGTTTTAATGAATATATATTATTCTTGAGTTATAAAAAGAATCCCGTTTTCGTTAAAATCTGAAATACATTTGATAATTTATCATACTAAAATTGGCAATATTGTAATTTAGGTTTATCTCTCCCTAGGATGAAAGAAAAGAGATATACTCATTTGCTGTGATGTGTTTGAAGGAATGCATAGTACTTGGGACACATTATGCTGTGGTTTTGGCAGGGTTTAGGAAGTGCAGGAAGGAAAGTGCTGACCACTGAAACTTCCAATGTATATCTAGAGGCTTAAGTTATTTCAGTAGTCTGTCTGTCTTCCCCTCCCCTCTTTGTGTTTTAAATAATTTTCAGTTCCTTAACATTCAAGAGCAGTTGGAGTGAGATAGGGTTGATGGCTCACATATATAAGTTAATACTTAGAATTGTTCTGCGGCAGACTTACTGAAGTCTAACCTTTGTTCTCATGTGAGTTGTCTTTTACAGATAAGGATTCCTTAAAGTAATGGCAGTCAGGCCTGTGGGAAGGAGCAGAGAAGGAAATGCAGTATAATGAGGAAAGAATAAAAACAGATCAACTGTTATAAAGACATGCTTCTTTTTAATTAGTGTACAGGATTCCGTTTATAATAGTGACCAATTCCATAGCTTTGTCAATTTAATAAACTTCTTAGGTAAAAGGTTGTTGATCCAGATGGTTCCTGATTTTAGTATGGCTCTGCTGGACTAGGTGTGTCTTTGTTGGAGGAAGTATGTCACTGGGGACAGGCTTTGAGGTCTCAAGAGGCTCAGGCGTGGTCAGTGGATCAAGTCTTGCTGCCTGAGGAACTCTCAGCTTCTCCAGTAACCATGTTTGCCTACATGATGATAATGGACTAAACCACTGATCCTGTAAGCCATCCCCAATAAAATGGTGTCCTTTATAAGAGTTGCTGTGGTCATGATGTCTCTTTACAGAAATAGAAACCCTAATTAAGATAGTGGTATTGTGTGATACTTCTGAAACTTTTTTGTTTGGTTGGTTTTTGTTTTTTTGAGACAGGGTTTCCCAGTGAAGCCCTGGCTGTCCTAGAGCTCACACTGTAGACCAGGCTGACCTTGAATTCAGAAATCTTGCTTGCCTCTGCCTCCCTTATGCTGGGATTAAAGGCCTGTGCCACCACCACCCAGTGGAAATTGATTTCTTAACTGACCTTTGAAGCAGTTATCAAATAATTCATAACTATTTGGATGAGGACATTGCCACACTGTAACAGGAAAATATCTACTATCATTATAATTCAGATTTAATTTTTAAAATTTGGTTATTGTGTTTATGTGAATTCATGATGGGAGGAAGCATGCCTGCCACAGCATGTATCTGGAGGTCAGAGGACACCTTAAGGAGTGGGTTCTTTCCTCTCACCTTTAAAGGGGTTTCAGGAATTGAACTTAGGTAACCAGGTTTACATGGCAAACATCTTTACCCAATGAGCCATCTTAATTGACAAATACTCCTTGATAAGAGTATTTATTTTTCCTTAAATTAATAATTAATATTTGGAACACAACAAGCATGGGTATTAAAAATCTTCACCTTTCAAGACTTACTAGGGAAAAATAAACCTAAAATTGCAAGTAGGTTGTGTTCTCAGTTTATTAGTTTTATGAAATTGGAATGTTTCTCCAGAATGCCTTTTCCTGTAGTGTAACCTTTCTGGTTAGATTTCTATGTAGCCCATTAAAATAATCCTGTAAAACTGTAAAAAAACAGTTGTAACAGTGTTTTTCATTTTTTTGTTTTTAAATATATACTCTTTGAATTAATAAAATGCTTATTTATAGATATTAAGTATGAGTAGATAAACCTATTGTCTAGCCTGTCACTTCTTTGTACCTTTGCAGCCCCTACTCTTGTTAAGAATCACTAAGAATTCTAGTGAACCTTGAGTAAAGAATTATCCGTAGTCTCTCCCACCTGCTTAGTAAGCTTTTTGATACCTACTGTTCTACTTTTGATGCCTCGTACTCTAGCCCTATAGGATGGAGTGGAGCTTCAGAAAATAAGACAGGGGCTTGGTGTGACTCTGGGTTTCTAATTTTCCTCTTTATTTTGTCCTTTTCTTTTTTCTATCCATTCCTAGTGTTGGATGTTGAGTGATGAAAAAAGCTTGTTCTATAACAGGTTGTTGGGATACTAATATTTAACATGGATTACCATATTTAATATGAGTGTTTTTAATATGTTTCCAAATACACAGGAAAATCATGGAGGACATAGTCATTATAGCTGGAGCAACTGATACTTGACTTACTACAGGTATATACGCATGATTTAGCAGAACTAGGATTTGAATCTAGACCTTTATTCCTTAGGAATGAAACAGTGGCAGGAAGGGATGGTCTTACCCTTTTCTATTTTAAACCATACATTTGAATTTGGTAAAAACAAAAATTTTCACTTGAACATTTGGCCTTGAACTAGTCTGTAGCCCAAGCTAGCTTCAGGTTCTTAGTCTTCTTGCTTTTGCTTTCTGCTTTCTAGTAATGGAATTAGAGACATCTGCCGCAGTCTTGACTTTTACACTTTTCTTTTTAATGGAAGAAGCTTTTTGTAGCAGATATGATATAGGAGGGTCATCTGTCTATATCTTACTTTCATTGATTAATAAAGGACTGCCTTGGCCTTTTAATAGGGCAGAAAATTAGGTGGGTAGAGTATACAGAACAGAATGCTGGCAAGAAGGCAATGAGGCAGACACCTCAGGCAGACACCATGATTCTTCGACCCGAAACGGATGTAGGCTAGAATCTTTCCTGGTAAGCCACCACCTCGTGGTGCCACGGACTGACTCTTGGAGATCGAAGACCGAGGGAGAACAGGGGTGAAGGCTCAGGAGAACACAGGATTCGGTGAATGACAGACAGACACAACTCTAATGAGATTTGAAACTGCTGCAACTTTACTAAGATTTAAGCATCACTTTTAAGAGATTACAGAAGGAAGTTGGCAGACATAAAAGTTTCCATAGAAAATGATTACAGATAATTAATTATTTTTAACAAGTCTTGTAGTCAGGGCCAGGTAGGCAGAACTTTTCTTAGAAATTCGTCTCACACCACTAACTAACTGTGCTTTCTTATGGCCCTAAATCATACCTGCCCTCAAGGTAACCAAGGTAACCCAAACACCATTCTTCAACTGTGCTTCCTCATGGCCCTAAATCATATCTGCCCTCAAGGTAACCAAGGTAACCCAGACACCATTCTTCAGGATTCCACCCCCAGGGTTTGTTTCAATATTGAATGTTTGACTTCATGTTATCAAGAATATCTTGCCTTTCTTTCCTACCTAAAATGTACCAGGGGTTTCTCATTCTGGCTAGCCTTTCCATAAATGGTAATTCATGCCATAATACATTTTCCTTCATAATTTGCCCATCTTCTACCAAATCTCCTATCATGAGCTCTTTCTGTTCTAGGGTATCTGTAAATTCCCCCAGAGAGCGAGCCAGAGTCTTAATCATAACATTAATGGCCTGAATCAGGGGAGGGAACTGACGCATCAGTTCCTCCGTGTTCAAGGAGCCGTTAGGAATGTTTCCTGGTTCCCTGAACAGATTAAGTTTTTGTCAAGAGAAAAATAGAACAGAAGAAAGGATAGCAGAGTCAATGCAAGAAACCATAGCCAGGAACAAAGTGAACGAGGTCGTTGAGGCTAATCAGGCATCTCAACTCGAGCAGACTGCCAGGGAACCGCCAGAGGCCAAGCTCCAAGAAGCAAGAGCCCCTCATTTTGAGATGGCCACTACCTGAGAGGCCTTTTGTAACACAGGCGAGATAGCCGTGGATGTGGCATCGTGGTGCTACATAGATTACTAGAAATGGGTTAAGCAAAATGTGAGAGTTGGCCAAGAAGAGGCTAGAGCTAATGGGCCAAGCAGTGTTTAAATGAATACAAATTGTGTGTTGTTATTTTGGGTGTAAAGCTAACCATGCGGGAGCCGGGTGGGACCAAAAGCAGGCCCGCTCCCTCATCACTACACAGATACTGTTGTTTGTGGATTTACCATGGAAAATGATTCAAGGATTCTTTATAAATGTCTAGCTCAGGTTAACAGAGACAATTGTTAGCATGTTTTCCCAATCATTTTTTTCCTCTCTAAATTTAATTTATTGAAAGAACAAAGAAGCAAGCAAGAAATGATTTATTTTCTCATGCTATCCTTCATGTAGGTTTAGGCCTACATAATATATATGTGTATATATATATATATATATTTGTGTGTATCTGTATGTATATATATACATATATATATATAGTCTGTTTATAGTCAAGCTCCCATCATGTGTAATTGTGCATACATAAAATACTTATGTATGTGCACATAGGCTTGTATTCAAATTGAGTCTCTGACTCATATTGCTAATACTCAATGTTGCTTTGGTGGCTAAATTGTATTATTTATTCTTAGATGAGTTAGTAGAAATAGACTATACAGGCCTCATCACCTCCATGTTTTGGATCATGCTGCACAAATAGGTGCTTGCGAGGTTACCAGTTTTTGGATGGTGATTTCCTATTGTTAGAGATTTACCAAGTGGTCAAGCTACATTTGGAGGAAGCAGTAGTTCTTTTCTATTGGCTCATTATTATTATTATTATTATTAATTTTTTTACTGTCTTCCATGTAGTTTGTTTCTATAAATAATATCATATACACATTCTTCACTATCTTGAAAAAATTTCCCATCTAAAGGTCTAAATGGAATTTTTGTTTGCTAACTTCGGCCATGTATTAAATTCTTATGTTGACAGCTTCCTTCACTCCTTTAGAAGTCTCTTTTTGGCTTCCTTTCATGCCATAAGTTGTAGCCGAAATTATATCTTTGTCCCTCCCTCATAAGCTAGAGCATCGTTTTCTGGTGGGAACACAAGCCAGACTCTATAACATTATTATACCACAGAGAATACATGCATTACAGATCCGTTATAAATAACTTCAGCAATTCATCACTGCCCATGCTTAGTAAGTTTTCACATGAAGAGTGACAGCTTTTATTTTGTTACTGTGCCAGCTCTAGTTTAGAATGGAAGTTTTATTTTAGCTCCTCAAAGTTTTCATGAGCCCAAGACAGTGCCATGAACCCAAAACAGTGATACTTATGAAGTGGTTTTTTTTTTTTTTTGAATGTGGGATATGCAGCTGGCAGTGTCTACTTATTACAGACCCATCAACAAATACCTCACTAAAACTCATGCAGCAACCAGATTTTTTTACTTTTTATTTTTAACTTTTTGGCTTGGCAGACTTAATATAAATTATGGAGGAGACTTTTTCTTTGTGCCACCAACTCACAAATAATGACACAAAGAATTGTTAATTATGAAAGTTCAGCCCTAGCTTATGCTTGTTCCTAGCAAGTTATAACTTAAATTAACCCAGATATTTAAATCTACATTCTTTTACGTGGCTTGGTTACCTTTATACTGTACTGACTATCCTGTTTCCTCCATGTATGACTAACGACCTTGCCTTTCTTTTTCCCAAGACCACTCTGTTCCCAGAAGTCCCACCTAACCTCTTCCTGCCTAGCTATCAGCCATTCAGCTCTGTATTAAACCAATGACAGTGACACATGTTCACACAGTGTAAAGGAATAACCTTAAACAAATTAGTGTCATTGTTTGTTTTCTTCCAAGTAAGTTATTTAACTTGACTGACATTTGAATTGGCAGGGAGATGTAAAGAGAAGTACTTAATTATTGCTAAACACAGTTGCCCATTTTCAATGAGAGCATTCCGTTTATGTCTAGTGACTGCTTAAAAACAATAACAGGTTCTGTTAAATTACATTAATGTAAACAAGTCATGGATTTACCAGATGGTTATAAGGAGATTTGGGAAAAACAAGTCTGTCAGGCACTCTTACCTGCTCATAACAACTTCACACATTGAAGGAGAAGATGAAATTTTAGTGGACTGATACTTATTTTTGCCTCAGAAATGACCCAGTAATTAAACAAGTTGGATATTGTCAGGTCCCAAAGAAGTCTAGGCTAGGTCTCACTCAGTACCTGAGGCTCCTCCCAGCACTTCTCCCTCACCACCCACTCCAAACCTATCCTTCCCAGTGGCTGCTGGACTTCTGTTTCCCTTCCCCCTTGCTTCAGATTCATGTATAACTCAGACATGTTGGTTGTGTTGGTCTTCTGGCTCATTCCTGGCCACTTGTTCCATGCCTCTCTTCTTGTTCTGCTTGCTACCTCTTTTCCTCTCTTACTTCCCTTCCCCACCCTACTCCTCTTCTCTCATGACCCAGTTCAGTTTCAGTCTGCTGGCCATACTCAGTCTAGATCCTTCAAGATGCCTCTGGCTGTTCTCTCCCTCAACCATACCTTGGAGCAATCAGGTCCTCATGTTTGTCATACTGATTATCTGTTTAGTATTTGTGGCTTTCTACCTAGAAACTTCTAAAGGTTTATGTGACAGTTTTGATAATCAGAATGTTTGCATTTTTTTCTCTCTTTTTTTTTTATTTTGGCCAGGCGGTGGTGGTGCATGCCTTTAATCTTAGGTCTCGGGAGGCAGAGGTAGGCAGATCTCTTGAGTTTGAGGTCAGCTTGGTCTACAGAGCTAGTTCCAGGACTGGCTCCATAGATACTGAGAAACCCTGTCTCGAAAAAAAAAAGTTTGCATTTTTAATAAGAAAGTGTTAACTTATATACATACAGTTAATACAAATTTTATTATATTTCTTGGTGTGTGTGTGTGTGTGTGTGTGTGTGTGTGTGTGTGTGTGTGTGTACATGCACCCAGGTAAATACCTGCTAAACTGTGTGTGTGGTAACCAGTGGCTAACTTTAAGGGGTTGGTTCTTTCCTTCTACCACATAGACATGGATCCCAGGGGAATCAAACAAACTTAGTCATTAGGTTTGGTGCCAAGTGCCTTTATTTGCTAAGCCATCTCATCAAGTTTGTTATTCTAATTTTTAGATTCACTCCCTAACACTGCAAAAATTAAAACAACAGCAATTAGATTTTTCCTTTAAGTGCTTATTAGAGGGGAAATTGTTGATCATGTATCACACTTAAAACATTTGGAGCTAGGGGTTTAACTTGATGGTAACTGTGGTTATCACATGAAACACCAGGTTCAATCCCCAACATCAAACAAAACATTTAAATAACAATATTTCCATCAAAATAACTATATATACAAAAAATCCTAGTTAGCTTTAACTGTTAACCTGACAGCATAGGATCTCTCAAAAAGAGATTCTTCCTCCAGTGAGGTATTGCTTAGATCATATTGGCCTGTAGTCTTGTATGTTAGGTATTGTCTTGGTTGGTGATTGATGTGAGAGGACCTCGTCCACAGTGGCAGGTGGTCCTGGGTTATTTAAGAAAGCTAGCTAAACTTGAGCCAGCCAGGAAGCAGTGTTAGAAATGGTTTCTTGTTCATGTTCCTGTTTGAGTTCCTTCCCTCACTTCCCACAGTGATAGACAGTGATTTGTAAGCTAAAATAATGCCTTTCATCTCTTAAGCAAATTTGGTGTTTATCACAGCAGCAAAGAGCTAGAATACAAACTATTTCTGGTTATGTTCTATAAAATCACTATAACATTAAGTTACTAGTCACTGAACATTTACTCCTTAGGGGGAAACCCAGAGTTAGGTTTATAGATGCTTTTGTACATACACTGTAACTGTTGCATGCGTGCTTCGGTCCAAAAACACCTTAACATGCATTAATTTGGTAACATTGAACTTGACACAACACTTTAACTCGTGCCTAAATGCTGGTTTTGAACTCACAGAAATCTGCTTCCCGAGTGCTGGGATTGAAGGCATGTGCCACCACCACCTCGTTTAAATGCAGCTTTTCTAACACCTGTGTTTGCTGTTAGACACAGCCTAGACTTCTTACATTTATATACTTATTTATTCTGAACTTTTTAGACAGGGTCTCTTTCACAGCTCAGTGATTGATTAAATTGGCCAGCAAGTTCTCAGGATCCTCCTGTCTCTTCCTCCATGTTGTATATCAGTTTCTTCTGAGATCAAAGCCTTCCATTTTGGAGGAACCTTAAAATGTAGGATGTAAAAAGGAAAGTGAAACAACAGGATGTTCTAAGAGGAGGTGAAACACTCCATCCTGGAGGGAAGCTTCTTAGATAAGTAAACTCAAAATAGCAACGGGAAGTTCTTGAAACTGACCAGATTCTCTAGGAGTGCATAAACACTAAAGTTTCAAGACAAGCCAAGATACTTTATACTGCTAGCTGGGCTGACTTGAAGAGACTCAGACCAACCTAGCTGCCTGAAAGAAACAGACCTACATAGTTGTTTGTAAGAGGCTCAGACTAGTGGACTACCAGGAAAGGACACTTGGTTGAGCTGCCTCTAGACTACGCAATGTGCTTCAGGTTTCCAGCTTTCTAGCTGGGGTGGACTTTTGGTGATGTAGCTGTCTTTAAGTCATTTCTGGTCTTATGAATAAACCCTTACCCATATTTCTATAAGTAACCCCAATACAACTTATTAGTTTACCAAGTTGGACTTTGATAGTATCTGGACTTGGTTTGTCATTGATTCCCTATTTGGGATAAGTAGACTTTTATTCCCATCTTCCCAGGAATAATGTCACACAATACTCCCCAGCACTGAGTGAGATTGCAAGCAATGTTCTGCTACCCTGGTTTTTTACATTGATGTTAGAGATCATCACTCAGGTCTTCATGTTTGGGTAGCAAGTACTTTACTGAGTTATTTGAGTTATTTCATAGCCTCATTTTGCACTTATGCATACTTCAGCATTAACCCTAAACACCAGGGCATTTAAATTGCAAAATCAGTAAAATGCACAAAAATGCAAAAAAAAAAAAGCACCAAAGACCACATAAAGTGTAGCATTACGAGCGGCAGGGCTGTGTCCCCGGCACCCGGCTGTCCGCATGGCTAGCTTATGCCCCGAAATACTTACACGGAAACTGTATTCTTTTAAACACTGCCTGGCCCATTAGTTCCAGTTTCTTATTGGCTAGCTCTTACATATCAATCTAACCCATTTCTAATAATTTGTGTAGCTCCACGAGCTGGCTTACCAGGAAAGATCTTAACCTGCATCTGTCTGGAGTGGGAGTATCATGGCGACTCCCTGACTCAGCTTCTTTCTCCCAGCATTCTGTTCTGTCTACTCTGCCTACCTAATTTTCTGTCCTATGAAGGCCAATGCAGTTTCTTTATTAGTTAACCAGTGAAAGCAACAGATAAGATACAAGACCCACCTCCATCAGGAAAGCAGTGGGTTATCTTGTTTTACCTGTGCTAGGCATATATGAATCTGTCAACTCAGTTTTTGCAGTCCTCTTGAAATGCCTTTGAGTGAGTGCCAAAGTACTTTACTAAGAGAATGGATGACCATGTGTGTGTTAATAATGACATTTATAGTAGTGAATATTATAGAATGCTTTCTGAGCTAACCATAACAAAAGACAAAGATCCTATTCCAAGTTTCTTAGTTCTTTGAGTGCATTGCTTAAACTTAGCAGTCATCTAGCATCTCTTCTCCACTGTAGGACAAGAAGAGAAGAAAATGCTTCAGTGTTTAGTGGTGTGTCAGAGAAGGAATCATTCCCACTTCCTCAAATCTCTCATCCTTGAATCATAGTGGTTTGGGTAATTAATTGTTCTGTAGAGGGCAGCCTTCTGCCAGTATGGGGAAGAGGAATGTGCCATCTCTTACTGACTTATTTCTTTTATGACACATTAAGAAGATTTACAATCTTCTTCATCTCTTGACTGGTGCTCATTGATATACCTTGAGAGTTAATCAGTGAAAGCATCCAAATCTGGACAGGTTGTATTACTTAATATATAGAGTTACTTAAGTCATGGCACATTTTGATTCAAAACATGGTGTCTGGCCCCTAACAGCCCTATGTTATCATTGGGCTCTGTATCCTCAGATACACCCAACTATGTGTCATATAGGGGCTAAGGGATATATCTCAATGATGGAGCACTTGCTGACAACACCTAAGTCTGGGTTCAATCCTAGTATCACTGGATGGGAAGTGCTGAAACAAACTACAGCTGTACTGAACATGTGGACTTTTTTTGTCATTATTAAATAAACATTTTAAAATTATATAGCACTTGCATATTATTAGCTAATAAAGGTAAAGATAACTTAAAAGTATATGTGAGAAAGTCTATAAGTTAAATGTACATGGTTCACCCTTTTTTTTTTTATAAGAGTAAAGACTTGAGAGCCCATGGATTTTGGCATCCTGATTATAATTTGGATATATTGGTACCATTCCTCCATGGATACTGAGAGACTATATGCTGATTGCTTGTCTGGGCATGGTGGAAGGCAAAATCATGGCTCTGCAAGAGGATCACATTCTGTGAATTCCAGGAACATGTGACTATATTACATTGTCTTAATCTGTTTTTGTTACTTTGTTACTAACGATACATTGACTGGTAGTTTATAGGAACTAAGAGTTTAATCAGTGCACTGTTTTGAAGGCTGAGAGTATACAAGGATGAGGATTTGTATCTGATGAGGCCCTTGATGATGATGACCCTATAGAGTTCTGGGGTGGCCCAGAGCATCACATGGGGAGGGGTTTATAAGAGATGAATTGAAACTGGTTCTGATAAGAGATTCACTCTGGGAACAAACCATTAGTTTATTAATGGAGGAATAGTTTAATTCATTCAAAAGAGGAACCTTTTATGGTTTTTCTCAAACATGGTCCTTCTTGGTCTGTACCACCTCTTTTTTTTTTTTAAGGTTTGTTTTTTTTTATTATGTATGTAGTTTTCTGCCTACATATATCCTATAGGCCAGTAGAGGGCACCAGATCTCATTACAGATGGTTGTGAGCCACCATGTGGTTGCTGGGAATTGAACTCAGGACCTCTGGAAGAACAGTCAGTGCTCCCAACCTCTGAGCCATCTCTCCAGCCCTCTGTACCACCTCTTAATTCCTCACAATTTCAACATGAGCCTTGGTAGAAACATTTAGATATGCTGTTTCAGTAACTTTTCCTGTCTATAAAATACCATTACAAAAACAACTTAAAGGGTGTTTATTTTGGTTCATGGCTCAAGGGAACAGTTTTGTTTCAACAGGGAACTCCTGATTGTAGGAGCTTGAGGCAACTGGTCACATTGCATTTGCAGATAGGAAGCAGAGAGTGATAATGTTTGTTCAGCTTGATTTTTCCTTTTTGAGTCTAGGACCCCAGTGCTGCACAGTAGATCATCTCACCTCAACCAGATCTAAATAGTATGCCACTGACATGTCTGGAGGTTAACCTAATCTAAATAATCATTCACAAAAGGTAGGGTGCAGGCACATGTGTTTGCAGATGCAGGTAAGGTTGCTAATAAACTGAGAGTTTGCTTAAGTTTTGAAACAGTGATTGCCTCCTGGGATATCTGAGTGGACCCAATATTAACAAAGATTTATTAACAAAGATTTTATTCAGTGTGTGTGTGTTACCATTTTAAGCTACCTATCAAATTTATTCTTTCATTCTGGAAGTGTTTTTGTGGTTTATTTGTTTTTTGGTTTTTTTTTTTTGTTTTGTTTTGTTTTGTTTTCCTGACAGGGTTTCTCTTTGTAGCCCTTCTGGCCTGGAATTCACT
>NW_026068151.1:1300316-1336411 GCF_014885135.2 Alexandromys fortis
ATCCAAATCTGGACAGGTTGTATTACTTAATATATAGAGTTACTTAAGTCATGGCACATTTTGATTCAAAACATGGTGTCTGGCCCCTAACAGCCCTATGTTATCATTGGGCTCTGTATCCTCAGATACACCCAACTATGTGTCATATAGGGGCTAAGGGATATATCTCAATGATGGAGCACTTGCTGACAACACCTAAGTCTGGGTTCAATCCTAGTATCACTGGATGGGAAGTGCTGAAACAAACTACAGCTGTACTGAACATGTGGACTTTTTTTGTCATTATTAAATAAACATTTTAAAATTATATAGCACTTGCATATTATTAGCTAATAAAGGTAAAGATAACTTAAAAGTATATGTGAGAAAGTCTATAAGTTAAATGTACATGGTTCACCCTTTTTTTTTTTATAAGAGTAAAGACTTGAGAGCCCATGGATTTTGGCATCCTGATTATAATTTGGATATATTGGTACCATTCCTCCATGGATACTGAGAGACTATATGCTGATTGCTTGTCTGGGCATGGTGGAAGGCAAAATCATGGCTCTGCAAGAGGATCACATTCTGTGAATTCCAGGAACATGTGACTATATTACATTGTCTTAATCTGTTTTTGTTACTTTGTTACTAACGATACATTGACTGGTAGTTTATAGGAACTAAGAGTTTAATCAGTGCACTGTTTTGAAGGCTGAGAGTATACAAGGATGAGGATTTGTATCTGATGAGGCCCTTGATGATGATGACCCTATAGAGTTCTGGGGTGGCCCAGAGCATCACATGGGGAGGGGTTTATAAGAGATGAATTGAAACTGGTTCTGATAAGAGATTCACTCTGGGAACAAACCATTAGTTTATTAATGGAGGAATAGTTTAATTCATTCAAAAGAGGAACCTTTTATGGTTTTTCTCAAACATGGTCCTTCTTGGTCTGTACCACCTCTTTTTTTTTTTTAAGGTTTGTTTTTTTTTATTATGTATGTAGTTTTCTGCCTACATATATCCTATAGGCCAGTAGAGGGCACCAGATCTCATTACAGATGGTTGTGAGCCACCATGTGGTTGCTGGGAATTGAACTCAGGACTTCTGGAAGAACAGTCAGTGCTCCCAACCTCTGAGCCATCTCTCCAGCCCTCTGTACCACCTCTTAATTCCTCACAATTTCAACATGAGCCTTGGTAGAAACATTTAGATATGCTGTTTCAGTAACTTTTCCTGTCTATAAAATACCATTACAAAAACAACTTAAAGGGTGTTTATTTTGGTTCATGGCTCAAGGGAACAGTTTTGTTTCAACAGGGAACTCCTGATTGTAGGAGCTTGAGGCAACTGGTCACATTGCATTTGCAGATAGGAAGCAGAGAGTGATAATGTTTGTTCAGCTTGATTTTTCCTTTTTGAGTCTAGGACCCCAGTGCTGCACAGTAGATCATCTCACCTCAACCAGATCTAAATAGTATGCCACTGACATGTCTGGAGGTTAACCTAATCTAAATAATCATTCACAAAAGGTAGGGTGCAGGCACATGTGTTTGCAGATGCAGGTAAGGTTGCTAATAAACTGAGAGTTTGCTTAAGTTTTGAAACAGTGATTGCCTCCTGGGATATCTGAGTGGACCCAATATTAACAAAGATTTATTAACAAAGATTTTATTCAGTGTGTGTGTGTTACCATTTTAAGCTACCTATCAAATTTATTCTTTCATTCTGGAAGTGTTTTTGTGGTTTTTTTTTTTTTTTTTTTTTTTTTTTTTTTTTTTTTTTTTTTTTTTTTTTTTTTTTTTTTTTTTTTTGAGCATGATAAATTTGAAATTCCTGAGAAAGACTCCAGTGGATACTTAGTAGACAACTTTACCAGTTTCCAGAGAACCTTTTGGTTTTTGGAAAGGAATGTCTGTAGGCATCTTTTGTGAATCACACTTGTTTTTCGTGTGTCAAAATACCTAAACTAAATCAACTGAAGGAAGAAAGGTTTGTTTTGATGTATATTTTCAGGGGTTTTAGTTCATGGTTGGCCAGCATTTCTACTTTGGGGCCAAGGTGAGGAAGAATATCATGTCTGGAAGCATATGGTAGAACAGAGGTGCTCTCCTTATGGCATCCAGGAAGGAGGAAGAAAGAAAGATAAGGAGTGGAGGGGGAAAGAATGCATGTCTAGGAACAAGATAAATCCTTCCTTGACATTCTCCTTCCTGCAACTAGACCATAGTCGGTTTCTACCCCACTTCTAGTGATATCCTCAAATTATGAATCTATCATTGAATTGATCCAAGATCAAGAGCCAGTCACACAGATTATCTATTAAAACCAAAGGTAAAATTTTAAAACTTTACTGCCAAGCACTCAGAAGTGCTACTACTGATTGCTCAGAATTTTCACTCTTCATCTCATTCCCATGAAGCCTGTACCTCACAAGTCCTCCAAAATCCAAAGGATAGGAGTAAACAGTGTTTGTAGTCCTAATGGGAGAAGACTAGGGAAAAAGCCAAAAGCTACATACCCAATATAGAGTACCCTAAAGATCTTGGTCTTCCAAGTTTCTCCAGTACCCATAGTAGTAAAAAGTTTGGAAGCTATATGCCCTGCAGGATACATCCACACTAATATAGTGCAACTAAAGAAAACCCAGTTTAACAACAACAACAACAAAAGCATGGGCGTGGGAGGGAGAGGATTGGTAGATTAAAATAACAATAAAAACATCCTAAAATGTAAGTTACTTTCCATATCTGTCTCAGCAGGCAGCTAGGTCTTTAGCAAATGAGCCTTCATGGAACATTTTAGATTCAAACTATGTCTTAGTTTTGTTTCCTATTGTAGGGATAAAATACTCTGACAGAAACACATGGAATAAAAGGATTTATTTTAGCTGACAGTTCCAGGTCATAGTCTATCATAGCAGAGAAATCAGAGTGGCAAACTTGAAGCAACTGACCATGCTATAGTCAGGAACAGAGAGTAGATGTGTGTGTACTTCAGCACACTTTCCACTTTGCCACTCTTTAATCTCTACTCTTTTTGTTTCTTTGTTTGTTTGTTTGTTTTTGAGACAGGGTTTCTCTGTGTAGCCCTGTGACATGGGATTTCCCTCTGTTTGCTGTGAATATGTTTTATTACCATTGGTTAATAAAGAAACTATCTTGACCTATGGCAGGGCAGAATATAGCCAGGTGGGAAATCCAAGCAGAGAGAGAGGAGGAAAGAAGGTGGAGTCTGGGAGATTGTAGCTATCAAAGGAGTAGCATGCCAGCACCAGTAAGCCACAGTCTCATGGCAATACATAGATTAATAAAAATGGGTTAATTTAAGATGTAAGAGCTAGCTAGGAATATGCCTGACCTGTTGACCAAACAGTGTTTTAATTAACATAGTTTCTGTATGATTATTTGGGTCTGGATGGCTGGAAATGAAGTGCTGTCTCTGTTTACAGCCAGCCCTAGTTCCCCTGGAACTCACTCTGTAGACCCGACTGGCCTCAAACTTAGAGATTGGCCTGGCTCTGCCTGGTGAGTGCTGGGTGATAAGTATTGGATCCTCAGTTATTAGGTATCCTTCACCAGTGCAGTAAGCCAGTCAAGTTGAATTAATAAGTACAGGTTTAATAAACAGAGCAAAGCAACTCCCCAGTGACTCTCAGAAAGGCAGGAGAGGAAATCACATGGTGGGTCTTGGTGTAGGAGGTTCCTTTGTCTATCTGTTGCTTTTATTGGTTGAACAAGTTTCTAGACACAAATATAGAGTTTAACATGGCTTTTTGCTGTTTGCTGGCAGTGTGCCACACAGAGTTTTTCCCGACCCAGCAGCAGTACCAAAAAAAAAAAAAAAAAGGCCGCGCAGTTTTAAAATCCAGCTTCCTGGGCTGTGCTGCCGGGTGTTTCTGTGCCCACTCAGGGTCGGGAGGAGAGTATCTGAGATCATGCCTGTGGCTGAGCTCTTCCTGCCTGGGCAGACTGCGGGATCAGGCTTGGGCAGGCGGGAGAGCATGGCAGATTCCCACCACCATAAGTAAAGATATTTCCAGGCTGTCCAGTGCTCTGTGTGGCAGATTTGGCTGTATTAGTTTCCATATACTATAGGAAAAAGCTTCTCTGATAACTGAGTGAGACACTGATCTGTAGGTATAACAATGTTACTAAGTCATTTTATTGCTTCTTTTATTGTTCCTTTATCAGAACAATAATCAAAATTTTAAATCTTTTAAGCTTTACATTAATTTGAAATTTAAAGATTATATCCGTTAAAATGACCATCAAAAAAGTTGTATCCCACAGCAGAAAATAAATTATGAATTATTTACAGTTCTTTGCATCAGGTCAGGTCCTTCTCATGGCAGTCTATCAAAGGCTTCTTTAAAGAAGCTGTGAGCTGGGCTTGGTGGCACTGGGCTGGATCCCAGTGCGCGGGAGTTGCTGCAGGAAGATCAGAAAAGAAACCAGAAAGTTCCAAGGACATAGCAAGTGAAGGCTTACTTTTTCAAGGTCAGTTTGTGTATCTGGTGTGTGTGTGTGTGTGTGTGTGTGTGTGTGTGTGTGTGTGGTGGTGGGGTAGTTCCCAGAGTGAGCCCTGCAAACTCAGTTTTCAGTAGACCATGTTTTCTGTTCTTTGACTCTTGGAAAACTAAGTTCTTTGTTTTTAGTAGACAGAATACATACCCTATAGTAGTCTGCCACTTCTTTTCTCTTCCTGTGTTTTCTGTTTTATGATCCTGTCTGTCCTTTGTGCTTTGTACTAAAGGAGCTTTTAAAATGAAACCAGAGAAAAATCATTGACTATTTATAACCCTTTGAATTGCTTGACTGGTAGAGATTTCTTGTTTATACTTGTTTTAAAGGTAAGTTTATAAATTATTTTTTAACAGTGCTGGAGACTAAACCCATTACACATGTTAGGCACATATTCTACCTAATTTCTAGCCTTCTGAAGGCTTTCTCAAACATTTAGAAAGTTGTTGTAAACTGGAGCCATCTGGGCAAAATGCCAAACTACAACTTTGTCCTTTAGCTGGTTGCAATATATAATGTCACAGTTGGTTAGCTTGCTGAATTTGGAAGGAATGTACATATAAATCCTTTTTAAAAATTCAAAAGTTGTTAAGTCTGAGAGTTTTTAGTCTCTACTAATAATAAAGGGGCAAGTTACTGGTGAGAGGTGGGAGGCTGTTTTCAAAGTGAGTGGATTTGTGTTGATTAAGTAGTGAAGCTGGCTGTCAATAATGTTACCCTATTTCTAAAGTTTTGAAAAGAACTAATATTGAATACCTTATCTATGAACATTATGCACATAAAATGTATACAAGGCTTTCCTGGAGAGTGAGGAAAACGTAGTTTAGAAGGCAGTAACCCTGGGCTCCCACTGAGTCACATCTCCTTTAATAAGACAGCTTTCCTCAGCTCCAGGTTCCTCACATGAAAAATATAGTAGCTATGTCTACTCCTAGTAACAGGTTAGGATTGTGTGGGAAATAAAACTGGGAAGATAAATTACTATCGTCTGTTTTTAAATGAACTTAACATATTGTATTTCATGATAGTCTATTCTGTCTGCAAGGCCAAGCCAGATGCATTAAAAACCCTACCTCAGATTCATTCCAGCTTTACCAAACAGTTATAGAGCAGGTTCTATTTTTTTTTTTAAGATTTATTTATTTATTAAGTATACAGTGTTCTGCCTGTATGCATTCCTGCAGGCCAGAAGAGGGCACCAGATCTAATTACAGATGGCTGTGAGCCACCATGTGGTTGCTAGGAATTGAACTCAGGACCTTTGGAAGAGCAGGCAGTGCTCTTAACCACTGAGCCATCTCTCCAGCCCCATAAAGCAGGTTCCAATAAGTGAATTCTTTAAAAGAATTGTTTTTTGAGACACTATGTAACCCTGACGGTTCTGGAACTCAGAAATCCACCTGCTTCTGCTCCCTAGTGCTGGGATTAAAGACATGTCCGACCATGCCCAGCTAAAAGTAAGGAAGTTCTGATATTTATAGTTGGAAACTTTTGAGTTATAAAATCGATGTAGGAAAACTGTTTCTAAAACTTTTTGCTATGTTTGAGTCTAGGAGAAATCTAAATATGAGGTTGTTTGTTCTGTAAAATTGGTTAGAACTAAGCTGCAGTTCATTGATTTTCTTTTAAAAGAAAGTTTAAAAAAACATATAAAATGTTATTTGTGGGAGGAAACAAAAGATCTTTTGAGACAGGATTTCCAGTAGCCTAGACTGGCCTTTCACTCCTTGTGTAGCTGAGAATGACTTTGAAGTTTTGATGTTCCCACTTCTATCTCCTCTTGAGTACTGAGGCCTGGTTTTATGTGATGCCAGAGATAAAATACATGCAAGCACCAATACATGGTGCATGCAAGGCAAATCATCTTAACAAACTGAGCTACATCCCCAGCCCCAAAATCAGCACCTTTATTAGTGGTATATGGCTTCATTGCTTCTCTTCCTAGTCTTATGTTGTACTTCCAGTCTGAATTACTTATGGTTTTAAAAATACATTGTTTTTTTCCTTTTCCATGGCTTTTCAACACCCTGTTGTCTCTCCTTACAAGACTCTGTATCTCTGCATCTTTATTTTTCTAAGATAAGATCTTTCTTACTGGTCTTTCACTCAACCCCAAGACTGTTTTTGGAAAATAAGCAGGTAATAGGGAAGTTACCCTGAAATGCGGGTTCTGTTGTCTGGTTTCTAGGAAGCCCTGTGGAGTGTTAGAGAGAGAAATGATGAACAGGGCTCCCTCAATTTTAAATTAATGGAATTAGCAAGCAATAAAAATATTTGGGTTATATTTTAAGTAAAAGTGAGAAAGGAGGAAGTTGAATTTGCTAGAATAAATGTTGGGAGGTGGGCACTATAAAGAGGCTAGAAAATTGAAATCAAGTACTCGGCCATTTTATTATCCAGCAACATTTTGTACTGCTACAACTTTTTTCTTACAAGATTTTGAAACAAGACAGATTATTAATTTTTTTATCTATTCTTTGAGAAGTTTAAACATGTATATAATGTATTTGATCATACTGACTCGTGGTCCCTTGTACTCTCTTTCAGCTTTGTGCCCCCTCCGCGTTTGTAACCCATTAAGTCTAGTAAGAGAAGAACTGTCCCTGTGCATTTGGGTGTAGGGCCATCCAGTGAACTATTGCTAAGCTACTAGAGGCCACATACCTGAAGAAACTTGACTCCTATTCATAGTGGGAGTTGACTCGCAGTCAGCTGCCAATAGCTCTCAGCTAGGGAAGGAGCATCATAAGTGCATCCCCATCAATGCTGGAATTTGCCTCTCTTGATCTTGTACAGGCAGCTACAGCTATCAATGCCCCAGTCATGTCCAGAAAACACTATTTCACAGGAGCCCTTTCCAGCCTCTGTCTCTTTAGTCTTTCCAACCCCCTTATTCCTTGATAGTCTCTGAACCTTGCAGGGAAGAGGAGTGATGTAGATACCACACTTGGGACTAAACATTCTGTGGCTAATTTATTGTCTACAGTTTGACTAGTTGTGATTCCCCATATTAATTGTTGTCTATTGCAGTAAAATAACCTCTCTAATGAGGCAAACTAAATAGTGGTAAGATTGTTTGGTAGTTATTCAGGTCCTGACCACTATTTCCATCACTAAACTAGAACTCAGTGATTAACTTGTAGTTCTGATGGTTTTATTTTTTTCTTTTAAAAGCAATTTTCTTTTTTTTTATTACTTAAAAACATACCAATCCATATTCCCACTCTCTTCCCTCCTCCCAGTCCCCTCCCTCTCCCTCCACAGACTCCCCCCCACCCCCCCAACCCTAAGGGAGTGCCATGCACTGATAGAGGAAGGTCATTGGCTAATAAAGAAACTGCCTTGGCCCATTTGATAGGCCAGCCTTTAGGTGGGTGGAGAAACAGAACAGAATGCTGGGAGGAAGAGGAAGTGAGCTCAGATGCGAGGGCTGCTCTCCAGAGCAGACACGACGAAGCTCCAACCCAGGATGGACGGAGGCTAGAATCTTCCCGGTAAGCGCACCTTGGGGTGCTACACACATTAATAGAAATGGGTAATCAAGATGTAAGAATTAGCCAGTAAGAAGCTAGAGCTAATGGGCCAGTGTTTAAATGAATACAATTTGTGTGTTGTTATTTCGGGGGCTTAAGCTAGCCAGGCGGCCGGGAGCCAGGCTGTGGGAAGAGGCCCACAGCTCCCTCACTACAATGCACCCTGCCCTGTGGAAAGTCCAAGGCCCTCCCTACTACTTCTAGGTTGAGCAAGGTTTACATCCAAAGAGAATAGGATCCCATGAAGCCGGTATATGCAGTAGAGACACATCCCAGTGTCACTATCAGTGGCCCCTCAGCCTGCCCCAGCTGTTAATCCTCTTCAGGGGGGCTTAGTTGTTCCCATGCTCATTCACTGCCAGTCCAGTTGGAGTTGGTGAGCTACCGTTAGCTCAAGCAAACTGTCTCAGTGGATAACCCCCTCATGGTCTTGAATTCCTTGCTCATACTCTCACTCCGTCCACTCTTCAACTGGATCTTGGGAGTTCAGTCTAGTGCTCCGATGTGGGTCATTGCCTCTGTTCCCCATCTGTTGTTGGATGAAGGTTCTATGGTGATATTTAAGATAATCATCACTCTAACTACAGGATAAGGTCAGTTCAGACATCCTCTCCTCTGTTGCTTAGGGTCTCTGCTGGGTTCATTGCTGTGGATTTTTGGGCATTTTTCTAGAGCCAGTTTTCTTGCTAACTCCATAATGGCTCCCTCAATCAAGATATCTCTTTCCTTGCTCAAGTTCTCCTCCATCCCCCCTTTTCCCGCATCCCTGCCCCCCTGCTCCCAAATTATTGTCTGATTCCAATTTCCAGGTGGGTCTATATATTTTTTTTTCTTTGGGTTTACCTTATTACTTAGTTTGTCTAGGATCCTGAGCTATAGGCTCGTTACCCTTTGTTTATGACTAGTATCCACTTATGAGTGAGTACATACCATATTCATTTTGGGGGGGTCTGAGTTACCTCACTCAGGATGTTTTCTAATTCTATCCATTTGCATGCAAAATTCATATTATTATGTTTTACTGCTGAGTAGTACTCTACTGTGTAGATGTGCCCCACTTTCTTTATCCATTCTTCAGTTGAGGGGCATCTGGGTTGTTTCCAGGTCCTAGCTATTACAAATAATGCTGCTATGAACATAGTTGAACAAATTCTCTGGTAGTACGATTGAGCATCTTTTGGATATATTCCCAAGAGTGGAATTGCTGGATCCTGAGGGAGGTTGATTCCCAGTTTTCTGAGGAACTGCCACACTGATTTCCAAAGTGGTTGCACAAGTTTGCATTCCCACCAGCAATGGATGAGTGTTCCCCTTGCTCCACAACCTCTCCAGCATAAGTTATCATTAGTGTTTTTAATCTTAGCCATTCTTACAAGTGTAAGATGATATCTCAAGGTTGTTTTGATTTGCATTTCCCTGATAGCTAAGGACTAAGAACAAGTCCTTAAGTATCTTTTGGCCATTTGAAATTCTTCTGTTGAGAACTCTCTGTTTAGTCAGTATACCACTTTTTAATTGGGTTACTTAGAATTTTAATGTCTAATTTCTTGAGTTCTTTATATATTTTGAAGATCAGACCTTTGTCTGGTGTGGGGTTGGTGAAGGATTTTTTCCCATACAGTAGGCTGCCTTTTTGTCTTATTGACTGTGTGCTTTGCTTTACAGAAGCTTCTCAGTTTCAGGAGGTCCATTTGTTGAAGATGCTTTCTTTTTTCCATTGTATAATTTTTGCTTTCTTTTTTTCCATTGTATAATTTTTGCTTTCTTGTCAAAAATCAGGTGTTCATAGGTGTGTGAATTAATATTCAAGTCTTCAGTTTGATTCCATTGGTCAACGTCTCTGTTTTTATGCCAATACCAAGCTGTTTTCATTAGTGTAGCTCTGTAATAGTTTGATGTCAGGGATGGTAATGCCTCCGGCAGTTCCTTTATTGTACAGGATTGTTTTATTTATTTATTATGTATACAATATTCTGTCTGTGTGTCTACCTGCAGGCCAGAAGAGGGCATCAGACCGCATTTCAGATGGTTGTGAGCCACCATGTGGTTGCTGGGAATTGAACTCAGGACCTTTGGAAGAGCAGGCAATGCTCTTAACCACTGAGCCATCTCTCCAGCCCCTACAGGATTATTTTAGCTATTATGGGTTTCTTGTTTTTTTTTTTTTTTTTTTTTTTTTTTTTTTTTTTATCTGAAGTTGAGTATCCTTCTTTCAAGGTCTGTGAAGAATTGTGCTGGGATTTTGATGGGGATTGCATTGAATCTATAGATTGCCTTTGGTAAGATTGCTATTTTTACTATGTTGATCCTTCCTATCCAAGAGCATGGGAGAGCTTTCCATTTTCTGGAAATTTCTTTCTTCAAAGACATAAAGTTCTAGTCAAATATGTCTTTCACGTCCTTTGTTAGTGTTACACCTAGGTATTTTATGTGATTTGTGGCTATTGTGAAAGGTGATGTTTCTCTGATTTCCCTCTCAGCTTCTTTATCCTTTGTGTATAGGAGAGCTAATGATTTTTTTGAGTTGATCTTTTATCTTTTATCCTGGCACTTCACTGAAGATATTTATCAGCTGTAGGAGTTCTCTGGTAGAGTTTTTGGGCTTACTGATATACACTATTATATCATCTGCAAATAATGAAAGTTTAACTTCTTCCTTTCCGATTTGAATTCCCTTGATCTCCTTATTTTGCCTTATTGCTATTGCTAAAACTTCAAGAACTGTATTGAAGAGATATGGAGAGAGCCTTGTCTTGTTCCTGTTTTTAGTGGAATAGCTTTGAGTTTCTCTCCATTTAATTTGATGTTAGTTGTCGGCTTGCTATATATTGCTTTTATTATATTTAGATATGATCCTTGTATCCCTAATCTCTCCAAGACCTTTATCATAAAGGGGTTTCGAATTTTGTCAAATGCTTTTTCTGCAGCCAACGAAATGATCATGTTTTTTTTTCTTTCAGTTTATTTATATGATGGATTACATTGATTTTCGTATGTTGAACCAGCCCTGCATCTCTGGAATGAAGCCTACTTTGATCATAATGGGTGATTTTCTTTGATGTGTTCTTGAATTTGGTTTGCCAGAATTTTATTGAGAATTTTTGAATCCATGTTCATGAGTGAGATTGGTCTGTAATTCTCTTTCTTGGTTGAGTCTTTGTGCAATTTTGGTATCAAGGTAACTGTAGCTTCTTAAAAAGAGTTTGGCAGTGTGAAACACATTAAGGAGTATAGGTATTAGCTCTTCTTGGAAGTTCTGGTAGAATTCAGCACTAAAACCATTCAGCCCTGGGCTGTTTTTGGTTGGAAGGTTTTTTGATAGGAGCTTCTATCTCCTTGTGGTATATAGGTCTATTTAAGTTGCTTACCTGGTCTTGATTTAATTTTGGTAGGTGGTATCTATCTAAAAAATTGTTCATTTCTTTTACATTTTCCAGTTTTGTGGAGTACAGATTTTTGTAGTAGGACCTAATGATTCTCTGAATTTCCTCAGTGTCCATTATTGTATCCCCCTTTTCATTTCTGATTTTGTTAATTTGGATGTTCTCTCTCTGCCTTTTGATTAGTTTGGATAAGGGTTTGTCAATCTTGTTGATTTTCTCCAGGAACCAGCTTTTTGTTTCCTGGATTCTTTGGATTGTTTTCTGTGTTTCTATTTTGTTGATTTCAGCCCTCAACTTGAATATTTTCTGTCTTCTTGTGCTTTTGGGTAAGTCTGCTTTTTTTTTTTTTTTCTAGAGCTTTTAGGAATGCCGTTAGGTCATTGATGTGAGCTTTCTCCATTTTTCTTATGTGGGCACTTAGTACTATGAACCTCTTAGCACTGCTTTCATAGTGTCTCATAGGTTTGGGTATGTTGTGTCTTCGTTTTCTTTCTTTCTTTTTTTTTTTTTTTGCTTTTTCAAGACAGGGTTTCTCTGTGGTTTTGGATTTTGGAGCCTGTCCTGGAACTAGCTCTTGTAGACCAGGCTGGTCTCGAACTCACAGAGATCCGCCTGCCTCTGCCTCTCGAGTACTGGGATTAAAGATGTGCGCCACCACCGCCCGGTGTGTCTTCACTTTCATTGAATTCAAGGAAGATTTTAATTTCTTTATTTCTTTTTCGACCCAGGAGTGGTTCACTAGTTGACTGTTCAATTTCCATGAGTTTGTAGTCTTTCTGAAAGTAGTATTATTGTTGAATTCTAACTTTATTCCATGGTGATTTGATAAGACACAGTGGATTACTTCGATATTTTTTTGTATCTGTGGGTGTTTGCTTTGTTACCAAGAATGTGATCAATTTTAGAGAAGGTTCCATGAGATGTTGAGAAGAAAGTATATTCTTTTTTGTTTGGGTGGAATGTTCTATTGATGTCTGTTAAGTCCGTTTGATTCATTACATATGTTAGTTCTCTTATTTCTCTGTTAAGTTTCTGTCTGTTTGACCTGTCCATTGTCGAGAGAAGAGTGTTGAAATCTCCTACTATTAGTGTGTGGGGTTTGATGTGCCATTTAAGTTTCAGTAATGTTTCATTTACATATGTGGGTGCTCTTGAATTAGAGACATAGATATTCAGGATTGAGACTTCATCTTGTTATGAGTATAAAATGTCCTTCTCCATCTCTTCTGATTGATTTTAGGTTGAAATCAGTTTTGTTAGCTATTAGGTTAGCCACATCTGCTTGTTTCTTAGGTCCGTTTGATTGGAAAACCTATTCTCAACCCTTTACTCTGAGGTAGTGTCTGTCTTTGAGGTTGGGGTGTGTTTCTTGTAAACAGCAGAATGCTGGATCCTGTTTTCGTATCTATTCTCTTTGCCAGTGTCTTTTTATAGGTGAATTGAGTCCATTGATATTAAGTGATATTAATGACCAGTGGTTGTTAACTCTGGTTATCTTTTGGTAGTAGTGTTTGTGTGTTTCCCTTCTTTGGGTTATGTAGAAGGAGCTGCAGGCAGGCCTGCTTTTCATCCCGCTTGACTCCTGCTTGGCTAGCTTAGCCCCAGAAATAATAACACGGAAACTGTATTCATTTAAATACTGTCTGGCCCATTATTTCTAGCCTCTTTTGGCTAACTCTCACATCTTGATTAACCCATTTCTAATAATCTGTGTTGCACCACGAAGTGGCGGCTTACCGGGAAGATTCTAACCACCATCTGTCTTGGGTAGGAGAAGCATGGCATCTGCCTCACTGCCTTCTTCCTCACAGCATTCTGTTCTGTCTTCCTGACCTACCTATGTTCTGACCTATCAGGCCAAGCAGTTTTCTTTATTAATTAACTAATGAAAGCAACAGATAGATAGAAGACCCTCCTATATCAGGGTTATGCTGGTGGGAGGGGTTATCAGATGGCTGAGTTATTGTGGGTATAGTTAGCTTCCTTGGGTCATGGCTTTCCTTCTAGTACTTTCTGTAAGGCTGGGTTTGTGTATACGTATTGTTTAAATCTGTTTTTGTCATTGAATATCTTGTTTTCTCCATCAGTGGTGAATGAAAGCTTTGCTAGGTACAGTATTCTGGGCTTGCATCCGTGGTATCTTAGTGTCTGCAGCACATCTATCCAGGACCTTCTGGCTTTCATGGTTTCCACTGAGAAGCCAGGTATAATTCTAATAGGTTTTCCTTTATATGTTACTTGACCTTTTTCTTTTGCAGCTCTTAGTATTCTTTCTTTGTTCTGTATGTTTTGTGTTTTGATTATTATGTGGTAAGGGGATTTTTTTTTTTATCCAGTTTATTTGGTGTTCTCTAAGCTTCTTGTACCTTTTTAGGTTGGGAAAGTTTTCTTCTATAATTTTGTTGAATATATTTTCTGTGCCTTTGAGCTGGAATTCTTCTTTTACCCCTATTATTCTCAGGTTTGGTCTTTTCATGGTGTCTCAGATTTTCTGAATGTTTTGTGTTAAGAATTTGTTGGGTTTAGTGTTTTCTTTGTCCACGGAGTTTATTTCCTCAATAGAATCTTCAGTGCCTGAGATTCCTTCTTCAATCTCTTGTATTCTGTTAGTTATACTTGTCTCTGTAGGTCCTGTTCATTTACCCAGATTTTCCATTTCCAGAGTTCCCTCGGTTTATGTTTTCTTTATTACCTCTATTTCAATCTTCAAATCTTGAACTGTTTCCTTCACCTGTTTTATTGCTTTTTCTTGGTTTTCTTTGATTTCTTTGAGGGATTTATTCATTTCTTCCAGCTTTTTGTTTATCTTCTCCTCTGTTTCTTTAAGGGAGTTTTTCACTTCTTCTTTAAGGGTCTTCATCATTTTCATTAAGTAATGTTTAAAGTCGTTTTTTTCTATATCTTCTGGGGTAGGATGATCAAGTCTTCCTGTTTTGTGTCCGCTGGGTTCTGGTGGTACCATGTTGCTTTTTAGGATGTTGGAGGAGTTCTTCTTGGATTGGCGCCTTCCCATTTCTTCCTTCAAGTCTTATGTCTCTTATGTCCACCAAGAATTGGTCTCCAGGGAGTTAGCAGGGATGGATGCTTTGGGGGCGGGGTAGATGGCTGTCTAGCAGACTAGCTCCCTGCTGATGCTCCTATGTCTACCCAGTATTGGGCTCCATGGAGCTCGCAGGGAACAACGCTTTGGGGGTGGGGTAGATGGCTGTCTAGCAGATCAGCTTCCTGTTGGTGCTCCTATGTCCACCAAGTATTGGTCTGCAAGAAGCCAGCAGGGAAGGACCTGTTGGGGCGGGGTAGATGGCTGTTTAGTAGAACAGCTCCCTGCTGGTGCTAGGAATGCCTAAGGCACCTGGGGAGGGGGGGGGCCTGGCCTTTCTCCCATGTCTAGGTTTTAGGGAGTAGGCGTCTGGGATCCCAGGGCCACTATTGTCTCACCTTCTGTGTTCACCAAGTACTGGTCTATATGGCGCTCGCAGGGAATGACGTGTTCTTTTGATGGTTTTAATAGTTTTGTGGTAAATGTATTTAACATCAGCTCATCCAGATGCATTTTGTATTGTTGGCTTCCTTTTGATATCAGCAGATGTCCATTTTAAAGCTTCCTAAATAGAGTGAAATGATAGCTATATTGATGTTTAGATGTATCCAGATCCAAGTATGCATACGACTTTTTAAGAAGGAAGAGTTATTTTTGTAAAGCAACTGGAATACACATGACTCTCTGAGGGTTTATAGTAGAACAAATTATATAGAAAAAAAGATAAATAGCTTCATAGAGCAAAGGCGTCTTTAGTTTTATCTCATAAGGCCAACCAGTTCCATTCCTAGCTGTTGCTGAGGCTGGGGAGGAAAAAAAAAGCCCAAAGATTTGCAGGAATAACCCTAAACTGAAATAAATAACTCATTTAACAAAAATGTCAACAAAAATTAATGAGCTGATTATAACACTGTGGAGCTATCTCAGATTCACAGTATTTATTTGACTTTTAGAAGATACAAAAGACTGCTTTTGTAATTACCTCTATGTAAAACACTAGAAAAGATGAATCCGTAATTAGAAGCAACCAATTAGTGGTTACCTAGGGCTATGGTTGGGAATTGTCTGAGGAAGGGATGTTAAAAACCTTGTATGTTGTGATTATAGTGTTGTTTGTGAAGTTTGACATGTTCACCAAAACACAGTTGAAACTCTCATGAAATGGGTACATACCTCAGTTAATGGGGGGGGGAGCATTTTATGTAAAAACTTTGATAGTGTCTAAGAGGAAGGATTTTCATAATTTTCATTTTTAAGTTCATAGTCTACAAGAATCTTAAATTGTAGCAACACCCACTTCCTTTGCACCACTTCCTTTCCTGAGCATGCAGGGACTTACTTAAACACTCTTGTGTTCTATGGTATTTTGTACCTCTTTCCCCTCTAGCACTTTGCAGATTTAACAGTATTTTGTTTCTTACACTTTCTGTGGGACCTTTTGTAAAAAGAGGAGGAGCCCCTCCTTCCCTTGCTCCTCCTGTGTTCTAATAATTTATGTTAACATATACCTAAGTCAGTAGCTTAGAACTCAAAGCAATCCATAAAACAGTCTGATCTTTCTAAAATCTGCATTTATTGTGTGTGTGTGTGCATCTGCGCCATGACACACATGTAAAGATCAGAGGATAACTTTCAAGAGTTTGTTCTTTAAAACAAACAAACAAAAAAAAAAGTCAGGTATTTGGCTAAAGAGATGGCTTAATGGTTAAGAGCACTGGCTGCTCCTCCAGAGGACCTGGGTTTGATTTCCAGCACCTACATGGCAATTCCCAATGCCTCTAACTCCAATTCCAGGGCTTCTGTGGGTACCAGGCACACACATGGTACACAAGCATCCATGCAGACAAAATACCCTTATACATGAAATTAACAATTTAAAAAATTATCTTTTTAATTGCAGAAAGTCAGTTCTTGCCTCCTGCCTTTTGCTGAGGCAATGTCTGCCTTGTTTCTTTTGTACTCAGTATTCCATGTTAGCTGGCCCACAAGTTTTCAATTTTTTTTTTCTGCCTTTTCCTCCCATTTTACAGTCAAAGTGCTGGGATTACAGGTATATACCACTACCTCCAGCTTTTTATGTGAGTTCCTGGAATGGAAGTCTGTTCAACACGTTTGGGACAGGGCTTCTCTGTGTAACAGCCTTGACTGGCCAGAACTCACTTTGTAGACCAGTTTGGCCTTGGACTCAGATCCACCAGTTTCTACCTCCCTGAGTACAGGGATTAAAGGTGTTCTCCACCACGCCCAGTTTTACTGGCAGGTTTGTTTACCCAGTAAACCAGTAGTTTTCAACCTTCATAGTGCTGCGACCCTTTAATATAGTTCCTCATGTTGTGGTGACCCCCAACCATAAAATTATTTTCATTGCTACTTTGTAACTGTAATTTTGCTACTGTTGTGAATAGTAATATAAATGTAAATATTTGCCAAAGTGGTTGCTACCCACAGGTTGAGAACCACTGCTTTCAACCATGTTACCAGCAGCCCCTTCCTGCCCCTGGTCACCACCAATGTCTTTTAACTCTTGTCTACACCTGACGGTTACTTTAAGATAAAACCACACTGCATTTTTAACATTTGAAATGAGATGGACAGCAGTAGGGGCTGTCCATGCAGGTACTGTTGGAACTGAACTGACAGTGGTGGTCTCGCCTGTGCTATTGAAGAGGATAAGTGGGTGAGTGGCAAGAGGAGGAAAAGAAAAGGTATGTATATAAAAAGTAGAATAATCAGGGTTTAGATGATTAATTTGGCTAAGGAAGAGAAGACTTAAAGAAAATTTGCTGTAAGGACCAAGAGAATATTAAGAGGAAAGGGGAGACAAGTCAGGAGTACTAATAGAAGACTTCATAGGTGAGCAGAGGAAAATGTCTGTGGCTCTTGAGGGATGTGTGTAATGAGTCTTGTTGGACTTTCTTTGCACTGCCAGCCCCTAAGTAATAACTTGGAGACTTATTATTAATTACAAAACTTGGCCTTAGCTTAGGCGTGTCTCACTAGCTCTTATAAGTTAAATTAACCCATTTCTATTAATCTCTTCACCTCTCCTCCTTCTGTACATCTGACTCCCCTGGTGTCTCATTGACTAAGGCTGTGTGCCTAGATTCATCATCCCGAGTTGTTCTCTCTGCCCGGAAGTCCCGCATAAACTCTCCTTCCTAGCAATTGGCCATTCAGCTTTTTATTAAACCAGTCACAGCCATACATCTTCACACAGTGTACAAATATCACAAAATAGCAATCAGTGATCTAGTTGAAGTCATACTGTATAAAGAAGGTAGGAAAGTAATTAAGGAAACTGTGAGAGGAAATGGGTAGTAAGTAATTAACAGTCACTTTTTTTGAACTGATAGGACATTTCACCATCAGCCTACTCAGAATTAAAATTGTGTTTTCTCTCATATTTTAAACTCTTTTATATGACTGCTGTTCTTTCAGACTTTAGTTATTAATATTTTAATACTTAGACTTTGTATTTAGATAATTTTGTAAACTTGTTATACTAATATTTAGTTCAACATATGCAGTTCAACATATTTTGTGGGTATTACATATACCCACAGATAAATTTCAGCCTTAAATATTGAGTTAGAATTTTCCAAAGTAATAATCAAAAGTGTAACTTAATATTTGTGTTGGCTGGGAGATTGAACACTTGTTGTTAATTGCTCTTTCATATATTTGTTTTGCTTTGTTTGTCGGGACAGAGTTTTTGTGTGTATCCCTGGCTGTCCTGAACTAGCTCTGTAGACCAGGCTGACCTCAAACTTAGAGTTCAGCCTGCCTCTGCCTCTGGAGTGCTAAGGTTGAAGGCATGCACAACCACTGCCCAGCTCAATTTTGTCTTTTTGAAGTTCCCGGTATGTTAACTAATTCTCAAATATTTGCCTTATTGCCTCTGCAGGTTTGATAATGGGCTGCATTAAAAGTAAAGAAAACAAAAGTCCATCCATTAAATATACACCGGAAAACCCTCCAGAGCCTGTAAGCACAAGTGCCAGTCATTATGGAACGGAACACACTACAGTTGCCCCAACCTCTTCCACAAAGGGAACATCTGTCAATTTTAACAGTCTTTCCATGACACCATTTGGAGGGTCGTCTGGAGTGACTCCTTTTGGAGGAGCATCTTCCTCATTCTCAGCGGTGCCAAGTCCATATCCTACAGGTTTAACAGGTGAGATTTAAATTGTCAGTTGCAGAAAATATAACCTTGGACTTTACATACTTCAGGTATGACCACTGTTAGGAAAAATTTCTTATTAGCAGATTTTCAAAAAAGTTGGATGAGCAAATAAAGCCTTTAACAAAAGGCAGTCTGACTGTGTAGCCGCATTACTCTCAATGTTTTTGGGTTTGTCTTTCTTTTTTTTTTCTTCCCTTTCCTTTCCTTTTTCCTTTCCTTTTTCCTTTCCTTTTTCCTTTCCTTTCCTTCTTTCCTTTTAAGCTGAGGATCAAAAGCAAGGCCTCCAACAAAACATGCTAGGCTAAAACAGAGCTGTATCTCCAGCTTTGAAGTTTTAATATATACATGATAGGGTTCTGGGAAGTTTGATGATAACTAACAGTGATTATTTACTGAATTATACCATAAATTGTTTCATTAACTCATTAAGTAATTGTGGCAGATACTGGAAATACAAAGATTTAAAAATATCCTTCCTTCTCTACCCCAGCAATTAGTTAGCATTTTAGGACTGGAAAATGCTGTATTATTTATTTAATAAATGTTAATTATATGTCAGTTTAGTAACAATAGCACACTATTTATTAGATACTGAGTTTATTGTATTTATTTATTTTGTGTTTGTGCTCTTACATGCTATATAGTGCACATTTGAAAGTCAGGACAGTTTGCAGGAGTCAGTTCTCTCATTTCACCATATTGGTTATGGGAATTGAACTGAGATCATCAGTGTTGGCAGCAGACAGCCTTATTAGCTGAGTCATCTTGCTGTGCACTGCGGCCCCGGTCTGCGCTCTAGACCCCAGTTCGTGAGCTTCGGGAAAGGGGTCTGGAGGTTGAGAATACAGACATAGAGACAGACCGACATGCAGACCTTTTAACACTGGTACCAAAAGCCCCCCTTTAATTAACACCATGTAGGCTTAAATACACGGCAGTCAATGGCCAACAGGTGATAATCCCATCCTCTGAGCCTCTAAGCTAGGCACAGCTTCTAGTAACTTCAATTAGAAGGTTCTAGCAGGGTAGAAAGCCAGGACTCAATTAGTCCCAACATCCAGCTGAAGGCCAGGACTTAATTGGTCCCAACACAATCTTACTGGCCCAGGTACTGATTTTAAGAAGGAAAATTCTGAAGCCAATGTTCAAATTGTTTTCCTTCAGAGTGACAGTTGATAAGATAAGCAACAGATTTAGTACTCTAGTCCAAAACTCCATTTATTACATTGTTACTGCCTTTCAGGGGATGGCAAGAAATGATAGTTGACAATCTTGCCACAGAATCAGGTAGTCTTAAAGTGTAGATTTCAAAAAGAAAGAAAATAGCTCTTTTGCTCAAAGCCCCACATGAGGATGCTTTTCTCTTAAAATGACAAAGCACAACTGTCTTAAAAAAAGGGTGAGTTCCAGGATTCCCTGATGTGAAAGTTCCATGATGTCAGCAAAGCATGGTGTTACTAATCTTTGGAGTGCCCACCCTAACCTTGGGTGTAAACAGGTGCCAAGGACAAATGGAATGGCTCATGACCTTATTAATAATCAGTGGATACAAAAAGTAGAAATCTCTTCTACAAGCATGGCCTGTATATGCATTTGCCTTCCTCATTCTGCTCATTTCTGGACCAGTAGAAGTAGCCAGAGGTCTGTAACACCCTAGATCTATTAGCATGTGGACAATGCTAGATATTATTGATCACAGTTCTAATTTCAGCCACCTAGTGACCAGGGTGCTATTTCTGATAGTTAACACAAGCCTTGACATTACTTGGGAAAGGTAGTGATTAAAAACGGCTAGAGTAAATAAATGTTGATACAAAAAGGCATTTCTTTAGTTACTTAAAAAATTTTTTAAAAATCACTATTTTTATTTGTTGCAAATTATGTGCATGCATACAATATATTTTGATTCTTTTCACCTCCCACAATCCTCCCTCCAACTCTTCGCAGATCTACTTTCAATACTTAAAGCAATTTACTTATTTGAAATATTCCATTTATGGGTGTTCATATAATAACAAAAAAAGGGGGGGACCAGAATGTCCTATATAAGATATAGAGAGGTGAGCAATATAAACAAAGCTTCTGTACCTAGTTAAGTTTATATTATAATGATTGAATAATAATTAGTTAATAAACAGCTAAAGAGAGTGATTAGTAGTGTTTAAGTATTTGAAGGCAAAAACAAGATGATTGATGGATGAAGGCCCTATAGTTGCCAAAGAAAGCCACCTTGGGAAGAAATCACTTGAACTGATACTTAGTTGATAGATATGATCTATTTGTAGAGCTCAGGAAAGAACAAGCAAAATAACAAAATTAGCAAACACAAAGTTCAAGAAATACAAATGCACTTAGAACTTTTGAAGACCAAAGAACATAAATGGGAGAATTGTAGTAGACTAAACAGTTGGACAGGACACTGTAATTGCTTAGGACCATAGACTGTAGGAAAGGGCTTGAGTGTTATTCAAAGCTAGAAAGAAGCTTTGAGATTTAAGTAAGAGAATTTGCTTGTTGGGTTTCCTCTTTAAAAATACTCTAGGGACTGTAGAGATGGATCAGCAGTTTAGAACACTAGATGTTCTTACAGAGGAACTGGGTTTGGTTCCGAGCATCCATATCAGTCCTCTAGCAACTACCTGTAACTCCAGTTCAACACCGTCCTCTGGCCTCCTCAGACACCTGTACATACATGGCTTACACGCATAAACACATACACTTAAATGAAAATAAAACTTGAAAAGTAATTAAAACTGACTCTAGTAGCTGTGTGAAGAATGGGTGATAGTAAAGCAGAGTAGAAGTAAGTTAGGAAGGTAATTTCTGGTGCCAGCTTTCCTAGTGAGAGGTGGCACCACAGTAAAATGAGAAATAGGTAAATTATCTATGTTAGAACTAGAACTAACAGTCCCAACCATATCACACTCCCTTTTGCTTAGAGAGAGGAGACTTGAACAAATGCAGATTAAAGAAGAAAAATCAAGAGCTTCATTCATTTGTTTATAATAAATTTTGAGTACTTACTAGACAGTGAAGTAGAGACACCAAATAAGCAAGTGGATTGATGACTTAGAATGAGCTGATGCTATGTATGAACATGTTCTTATACCTTTGCTTTTCTTCTGCTTTGTATTTAGAGGCAGTAAGTTTTATTTTTCCATGTCACAGTATTTGCATTTATCACTCATTTGTAGTTTTACTACCTACCTTTTCCCTCTCCCATTAAAAAAAAAAGATGGATAAATAATAATGGATGCAGCAAACCAATTGGACTATACTAGATAGAGATGATAAATAATTGAATTAAGACTATATTGGTCAACCGGATGTGGTGGCACAACATCTTTAACTCCAGCACTCAGGAGGCAGAGGCAGGCAGATCTCTTATGAGTTGGATGCCAGCCTGGTCCATAGAGTGAGGCCTTGTCTCAAAAAGAATATGTTCCTCAGAGGTCTGATCTTGCATGTAGGAGACTAAGGATTTGATCCTCTCACACCCTTTTTGGAAAAGAGTTGGTAAAAAAAAAAAAAAATTCAGTAGGAATAAGATCAAGAATTCCATTGTACAACCTTGTAACTACTCTGCTTAGTAACAACAAATTGTATTGAAAATTGGTTAAAGTAGATTTTAAGTTTCTTGCCAAAAAAAGATGAATAATGTGACTTGATTTAACCATTGCATAATTTGCATGTGTTTCAAAATCTTTTATTATTCTTGATAAATATATACATCTATAAAAATGATATAATAGACTTTTAAAACTAGAATGCCTTCCTTTAAATATTTTAAACACTGCATTGTCATTTTATATATATATGTTCTGTTATTCTATTTGCACATAATATATCAGATATTAAATGTGTTCATCTTTTAAATATATTAATACATTACTAAATCTGGTAACTTTTTTTGAATTTATACTGTACAATTCATATTGGCCATACACTTAACTTTCAGGACAAATATGATATTTTTATTTTTAAGTATAAAGTGAGCTTTAAGAAAACCTTAATGATTGCTTTTAATGGATTTAGATGGAAGTGCTTTCATGTTAAGGAATTGAAGACAGGGGCATGTAGTTTGTGTGCTTTCCGTCCCAAAGAATTGATCTGCAATGTGGCTTCCTTTTCGAACCAGACATGTTGCTTCAGAAGTGAAATTACGTTTATTTCAGAGTTTATAGGATTTTAGAATTTATACAGTTTCACAGGAATGGTGAAATGAGAACTTTTTATTAAAACCCAGCTTCTAAAAAAATACTAGAGGAAGATGGAAACTGAACCTAAACTTTTACCAGCAATAATTGTTTATTTCTTTCATTGTATTCAGGTACATCATTTACCTTGGTCTTTTTTTCCTGTGCCAGGTGGTGTCACTATATTTGTGGCCTTATATGATTATGAAGCTAGAACTACAGAAGACCTTTCCTTTAAGAAGGGTGAAAGATTTCAAATAATTAACAATACGTAAGTTTTGTGTAAATTTTGTAAAAGAGGAACCTGGTCTCTACATGGACCACTGATGGAGTTGATGATATGAAAATGAGAGTGGTGGGGTATGGATCTTTGTTTCGGGTTAGATGATGCCTTTGATTACATTGGATAATATATTGCTACCAGCAGAAGTTACTACTTTGCAAATTGTACTTAGGGTTAATCTGTGAACACAGATTTTAAAAGAAAGAATTCTAGGTGTGGTGGCACATACCTGTAATCCCAGCACTAGAGAAGATCTTGAGTATGAAGCTAGCCTAAGTTGCATAGTGAGTTCCAGGTAAACATGGGCTATATACTTAATGAGTTCCTGTCTCCAGAAATGATGCCCTTTATAAAAAGATCTTTAGAAAGTAAAATCTGTATTTATATAAATACCAGATGACTTTACAACCATATGTGTTGGGGATGGGAGAGGTGGATACAGAACCCCTGTACTCTGAAACTTACCAAATTGCGTTTTTCTTAGTTACTCTTAGACTTTGTCATTTAGCAGTCTGCCATAGAAAATTTGATGCTTGTTATGCTGCGGATTTCCTAATTTCATTAGTAAACATAACAACCACCTTGTAACTTCTCAAAGCATGTACTAATGGTCTTGCTTCTTGTCATGTTTCCCTCTGTCCTCATTTTACCATATGTTATCACTTCCTGTTCCAGAACATAAACTGTGGTTGTGTCTCTCTGCCTTAAGATCCTTCAGTAGCTAACGATAGTTACAAAGATTTAAAAAGAGCAACAGCAACAACAATAATCATCATCCATCAAAACTTTGCCCTGTATTTCTATACTTTTCTCATTCTGCTACCCAACAATATAATTGCAATATTTGGAGTACAATAGTTTCTCACCCTCTTCTTGCCTTCATACATACTATTTCTTTTTCTGGAATAACTTTTGGTCTGTTTCTTTTTTTGTGGGGTGGGAAGGGTGCTTGTTTGAGAGGGGGATAGAATCCTGAGCCTCAAGCATGCAAATTCTGTGCTATGTCACTAAACTATACTTGATTACTTGCTTCTTTTCCCTTTCGAGTTAGCTTTCCTCATCCTTTAAAAGGTATTTCCTATGTCCTTTTCAGTGGTTCATCTCCTTGTCTTCTTCCTCTCCTGCCTGGCTCAGTTCGCACACCTTACTCTATGAATGTTTCTCTTAGGTGTTTGCATGATGTTCTACAAACCTCAGTCATGGCTATCATCATATTGCAAATTACAATTTTTAATTTAGCCTATCATTTTTTTCTTTTGATTTTTTTCAAGACAGGGTCTCTCTGTGATAGCTTTGGAGCCTGTCCTGGAACTCACTCTGAAGACCAGGCTGGCCTTGAACTCTCAGGGATGCCTGCCTCTGCCTCCTGAGTGCTGAGATTAAAGGTGTGCACCACCATTGCCGGGCTGATTTCTCATTCTTTTAGACCAATGATTCTCAGCTTGGGGCAGAATCACACAGAAGGTATTTAGCAGTGTCTGGAGATATTTTTGTTTGTCACAGTCAGGGAGAGTGTGGCAACTGTCATCTTGTACCTGCTAGGGATATTAGTAAAATTATGCTATGTACATGACAAAAGATTCATCAAATATGAAGTGTCAGAGTGTTAGTACCATTATAATTGCTGTCCCTGCTCCAGAATCAGTTCTTGACCTTACGGACTGCTGTTTGTCTTACACTTAGTGACGCTCAGTGAATGACTCAGGGAATTCTTAGGAAGGTCAAATACAAAGTTTTAATAAGAAAGAATCATCACAGGTTCTAGGCCAACTAGGGCTACATAGTAAGACTTTGTGTGTGTGTGTGTGTGTGTGTGTGTGTGTGTGTGTGTGTGTGTGTATGAGAAAAAGATTTAATCTATTCTAGGGCTCCACTAATCAATGTATTTGTTTGCAAATAGTTAAATTATCAAAAGTTTTCTTAATTTATTCTTTAGAGATTAAATTCACTTTGAACATTTATAAAAGTTTCAGTTCAGACAATACATGTAATCTTCAGTAGTGAATCTCTCACACACACACATCTTTTTAGAGATACTTTCATAGGAATTTTGGAAAAGCCAAGGTTAATATATATTCTAAACAATATGCAGCCTCATATTTTGAAATATAATATTAGTTTTGCTGATGTTTGGATATCAGTTTTTGAATAACATTTTAGAACCATACGTGTTTGTTTTACTTGAATCAGGTCTTGCTATATGGCCCAGTCTGACTTTGAATTCACTGTTCTGCCCCCACCTCCTGGGTGCTGGATCATAGGCTTATGCCACCACCACTAGAACTTCAGCTTTTTTTTAAAGAAATAGTTTTGCCTATTGTGAGAGAGACAGGCAAAGAAATATTTTTGTTCATTGGGAGAGAGACAGACAAAGGAATAGTTGTACTTATTGTGAGAGAAACACTCCACACAGTGTGGGCATGTACATGTATCATGGCATGTGTATGGAGGTCAGAAGACAACTTTTAGAAATAGGTTCTCTGTCGTTCTCTCCCCCAGCCCTGTAGGATTGGGGATCACTTAGGTTTTTAGATTTGGCAACAAGTGCCTTTACCCACTAAGCCATTTCACCACCTCCAGAAATTCAACTTTGATTGTCAAGTTTGCGTATAAGAATAGTAAGACCTTTGAGGTGACTTTTATAAATGTTAGAATTTTATTTCTTATTAAAATAAAAATAATTCTTATTAAAATAAAGCATTTGGTATCAAGAACAAAAAAATTAGCATGACATAGACTAAAATGTAGGTGTACCTTAATATGATATGTGTGTAGGCACATATATGGAGCCTAGAGGACAACTTGGTGTAGTTGATTCTCCCCTTCCTCTTTTACACTGACTCTGGGCATTGAATTTAGGTCATTAGCTTGCGTGGCAAGCGCCTTCACCTGCTGAACTATCTTACCAGCCCAGTGTTTTTATGATGGCAAAATGTTCTAAAATGTATTATTTTGATGACTTTCCAATTCTGAATATATTAAAGTCCTTAAATGTTATCTTTTAAATGTGAGAGGTGTATATAGCATACAAATAAAATCTTAAACTTCTAAAATTTTATTTAAAATTTAGTAATAAAAATAAAATTTTTATTCAGCATAGTTTATTAGCCTTAGTTGAAAGAATTCACATGAAAAGGGTAAGTAGAATTCAAGTGTACAGTATTTAAGGGTTTTCTGTTATTACTGTTGGTTTACAGCAACAGTTGTGCTTTTGCGTGGTCTTAATTCCCTTATTCGTCTAACCAGCTTTTAAAAATAGTGTTTTTTAAGCTCAGCTCTTTGTGTATTAATCCAAGAAAAACTCCAGATTAAATATGGAAGTGATTTCTGTTATTTGCATGAGATAAGAATTATACCTTGGGTAAGTGTCTGCATTATAGTGATTGTTGTTTTTTGTGTTGCAGGGAAGGAGACTGGTGGGAAGCAAGATCAATTGCTACCGGAAAGAATGGTTATATCCCTAGCAATTATGTAGCACCTGCAGATTCCATTCAGGCAGAAGAGTATGATGCTACTTCATATTTTATTAATTAATGCACATTCTTCTTAACACAACTTACACACTATTATATTCTAGTCTTAATATAGCTAATGTATCTTATTAATAAGTGCTTTTAAGAATGATTAATATATCTACTCAGACACACAATAAGCAAATCTTATTAATCATTTTACATTGTATTCTCTTTCCTTTATTTTCCCGTTTATTTTTAAAACTCATATTTTTGCACTCCATAGGCCAGAATGATGCATTTTTGATGCTTGCTTGTTTTTACTGATACAAATCATCACATCAGTGTTCTTTTTCTACTATGACTCTTTTTTACTTTGTTTGCTTCTTTGTCTTCAGTATTCTGTGAACTTTTCCACAGTAATAACTGTCATTTTTTTTTTTGTCACTAAGCTTTATTAAATCAAACCCATGCATATTTGGAGTTTCCTATGATTTTGGTATGATCTGCTTGCAGCATTTTACTGAATACAGGTGATCATATTTGTTTCTAAAGAATTAATTCACCTCACTAACATATTTTTCTGTTTGTGTTTTTGTCTTTCCTTCTCTATTTACTGATTTTCTCGTTGGTAAGGGGAATTTAGAGACCTGGGGAGAGTAGTTAGTACATGGAAAAACTGTTAGAGCATGTTTCCAGTTTTGTTTGTTTGTTTTGCTTTTTGATTATTTGTTTTTTCATTTTTTGAGACAGGGTTTCTCTTTTTAGCCCTGGCTGTCCTGAAACTCGCTTTGTAGACCAGGCTAGACTCACAGAGATCTGTCTGCATCTGCCTCCTGAATGCTGGGATTAAAGGCATTCACCACTACTGCCTGGGTCACAGTTAATATTTTTATACTTGAGCTAACATTAATACTTTGTTTGCTTATTTCTTTTTCAAGACAGGGTTTCTCTGTGTAGCCCTGACTGTCCTGGAACTCACTCTGAAGGTCAGGCTGCCATCAAACTCACAGAGATCCTCCTGTATCTGCCTGGAATTAGGGGAGTGCGCTACCGCTGCCAGGCTATTGCACTCCATTCTTATTGATACATGTATGTAATTTTTTTGATCCTCATACCTTTTATCTCAGAACATCATTAATTTCTTTTTCAGATGGTATTTTGGAAAAATGGGGAGAAAAGATGCTGAAAGATTACTTCTGAATCCTGGGAATCAGCGAGGTATATTCTTAGTCAGAGAAAGTGAAACCACTAAAGGTATGAATATTTTATTAATATGTGCACAACATGCATTAGGCATAGGTTGAGGAAGCTGGAGTGAACATGTTCCTCTCCCCCCAGGCGCCTATTCCCTCTCTATTCGTGACTGGGATGAGGTTAGGGGTGACAATGTGAAGCATTACAAAATCAGGAAACTTGACAACGGTGGATACTACATCACGACCAGAGCTCCGTTTGATACTTTGCAGAAACTGGTGAAGCACTACACAGGTAGGTGAGCACTTCAGGGGTAGGAATTAATTCCTTACATTCTATTTTGTGAGGACAATTCTTTATCTTTCTTAAGCTTTAATATGCTCATTTATATTTACACACAGTCAGTCACCAATAGATGTTGATGTTCTGGGTTAAATTTTTTTGGAAAAGTATTTATTTAGTGTTCGTGCATGTTAATGTGTGTATGTGCACACTCATGCTATGATGCTATGATACATGGTGTGAAGGTCAGGGAACAACTTAGGGACTCACTTCTCTTTTCATATCTTCTGGGTCCTGGAGATGAAATTTAAGCTGTCAGGGTTGGCCACAAGTACCAGCTGAGCCATCTTGCTGGTGCTGTGCTCTAGTTGCAAATGAGGAACAAGAGTCACATGTGGCCCAGGTAACATAGCAGGACCATGAATTGAGCTATTGGATAACATGCTCAAATCAGGCTGTAATTGGAATCCTTACTCCTTATTGGCAAAGTGTTTGCATTGGAGTTCTAGATCATAATGTATAAATGCTAAGATTGATTGTGATAATAAATTATAGAACATGACAGCAAATATTTATGTATATTAAATAGCTAAAATTAAACTTGTAATATAAAAAAGCTATCTCGGAGCTAAGATTATAGCTTGGTGGTAAAGTGCTTACTAGCATGTGCCGTGTTTCCCTCCCCAGCACTGCAAAAAAGAAAAGGAAAGGAATAGAGTCAAAAGCTCTCAGATATCTTTATTGATTTTATTCTGTAGAAGCTGAATCTTTGAAGGCTTTCTAAAATAAAAACCCTACAAAATCCAGTTTGAACATGCTATTTCTTTCTTTTTGGTGTTTGAAACAGGGTTTCTCTGTGTAGCCTTGGCTGGCCTGGAACTCACTTTGTAGTAAACCAGGCTGGCCTTGAACTCACATAGCTCCACCTGCCTCTGCCTCCTGAATTCTGGGATTAAAGGTGTGCACCAACACTGCCCAGCTGAAGGTGTTATTTCATATCCAAGCAAATGAACATATAGGAAATATAGACATTTTTGTCTTTTCAAGGACCTTTGAAAAGTATTCTGTTTTGCGGTCTTGTGTCTTTGGAGCCTGTCCGAGAACTAGCTCTTATAGGCCAGGTTAGCCTTGAACTCACAGAGATCCACCTGCCTCTGCCTCCTGAAGGCTGGGATTAAAGGCATGTGCCACCACTGCCTGGCCACTTGTATATACTTCTTATAGAAAGCTTCTTGTTGTATATGTAGCTTTAGAGTAAAGCTGATAGGAGCTGATCAGAGGTTTTAATTCAATAATTTAAGCTTTTTTAAGAAACCAAATAATAAGCCAGGTATGGTGGCATACCCTTTAATCCTAGAAGAAGAGAAATCACTAAGTTCAAAGCCAGTTTGGTCTACATAGTAAGTTCCAAGCTAGTCAGGACCACCTACTAAGATCTTGTCTTAAAAACTAATTAAATAATCAATTATGTGTGTATGTATATTTGTGCATATATGTAAATATATACACATATGTATATACACACACTAATTGTCTTAACTTTGAAAGTAATTCATTTACCGTGTACCCTGTTCATTTATCTAGAACATGCTGATGGTTTATGTCACAAGTTAACAACTGTGTGTCCAACTGTGAAACCCCAGACTCAAGGTCTAGCAAAAGATGCTTGGGAAATCCCTCGAGAATCTTTGCGACTGGAGGTTAAACTGGGTCAAGGATGCTTTGGTGAAGTGTGGATGGGTAAGAAACCTGAGCTTTGTTGTTACTTCATTTGGTTATTGTGAAACCATAAATTAAAATAGCAAAATATGATAAAATATGTATAGTATGTATTTAATTATATGTTGGATAACTGCTATTGTTGATTGAATTTTGGTCTAAAATCCCTTGAAATACAGACTCAGATACAGAAATACAGATACTGAAAGAGTAAAATAAATTGCTTTCCTAGGAACATGGAATGGAACCACAAAGGTAGCAATCAAAACCCTAAAGCCAGGTACAATGATGCCAGAAGCTTTCCTTCAAGAAGCTCAAATAATGAAAAAATTAAGACATGATAAACTTGTTCCATTGTATGCAGTTGTTTCCGAAGAGCCAATTTATATTGTCACTGAGTTTATGGCAAAAGGTATGTACATATGAGTTGTGTTTTACATGGTTCTATTGCAATTAAACAACTTTATTTCTGTTCTTTCTTAGATTAAAAAAAAAATCATACAATATATTTTGCTCATATTCTTTCCCAGATACCCACTCAGCCCAGTCAGCCACCCAACTTTATATTCTTTCTCTTAAAAAAACAAGAAAAAAGAAAACGCAAAAAATATCCAAAACAAAATTAAAACAAGACCATGGAGTCTGTTTTTTGTTGGCCAGTTATTCCTGGGCATGCAGCCTTCCTTGGGGTGTGGTTGATATACCCATTGTCTCTCCGTTGGAAAACAAACAAACAAAAAAGAACAACAACTGATTTTTCCCTTTCCCTGAAGCTGTCAGTTGCGAATAGGGTCTTGGTAAGGAGTTGGATTTTGTGCCCACTTGCCCTTCTCTTTGTTGGGAACTTGTCTGGTTTGAACTTGTGTCATAGTCTTTGGGAGTTCACATGTGCATCAGACCTGCTGTGTCTGGAAAACACTGTTATTGTGGAGTCATCCGCCACCTCTGGCTCTCACATAGATCTCTGAGCCTTGAGGGGAGGGCTTTGATAATAATTAGGGTGTGATCCCATTTAGACCTCAGTGTTTCAGTCTCTTACTCTCTATTTTGTCTAGTTGTGATCCATCTACTGCAAGAAGTCTTCTCTCTGGTGAGACTCAGTGATACACTTTTCTGTGTGGGTATAGCAGTATGTTGGTAGGAGTCCTTTTGCTTTGTTCATTTAACACAATAATTGGAGATTTTCTCTGGGGTCTATGATCTACCTCTCAGAGGTATGGGTTCCATCTCAAGAAGTGGGCTTTTTAAGTCCAGCCAGAAGATGGATGGTTACTCCTCTAACAGTCATGCCCCATTGCACCAGGGAGTATACCTGGCAGGCTGATTGCTAATGTAGCTCACAGAATACACGTTTGTCCTTTAAAATTATGTTTATTTACATATTTTGCATGCATATATGTATGGGTGACATGACACATATGTGAAGGTCAAAGTATAGCTTGACGGAGTCGACCGTTTTCTTCTACCATTCAGGTCTTGGGGATTAAACTCAGGTTACCAGTCTTGGCAGCAGACATCTTTCTTTACCCACTGAGCCCTCTTGCAGGCCCTCTATACATACAGATTTTTGTCATAGTACTTTCTAACTTAAGATTTTTTTCTGTAGACTTTTAAAAGAGGAAATGTTAGTTTGTTTTTTTTTTTTAATGGAATAGTGGTTTTTTTTCCAGTTCTCCCAGAGGACCTTATGAAACTATAAAGGAAAATTAGAGTGCATCTTTTGAAAGTAGATTTAAGTAAAGGAAATGTAATTGCTAGGGGAGTCAAAAAGTAGACAAATTGAATTAAAGTGTTAAACTGTAGCACTAAGGCAAAGATATTGAAGGGAATCATTTTTTATCTCATTTTACATAAACACAGTTCTTAACACACTGGACTTGCAGAGGCTGTTCTCCCTTACTGTCAATTGAAATTTCTCATCCTTCCCACCTTATAAGAGCACAGGTGAGCTCTTATTTAACGCTGGCTGGCGTTTTAGAGTCAGGGGCAAAACTAGGCAAGGTTGATGCTCTTCCCTCTTTATATCTATGCTAATGATGCTGTAGAAGAGGAGCCAGTAAGTGATTAAATGATGCTGATTAGTCTGAATCTACCTATTTTTAATTGGATCTATTTTAAAATTTTTATTTTTGTACTATGTTTTGTTGTTGTTTGTTTTTGTTTTTTTGAGACAGGGTTCTCTGTGTAACCCTGGCTGTCAAGGAACTCAGTCTGTAGATCAGGTTGGCCTTGAACTCAGAGATCCACCTGCCTTTACTTCCCAAGTGCTCCAATTAAAAGCATGTACCACCACTGCCTGACTTACTTTTATTTTTTTGAATCAGACTAATTAAGTTACTATTATGTCAACTTCTCTAGTAGTTCATGTTGGCTGATAATGTAGTTCCTACTAATGGTGATAGAGAAACAAAAATCTCTCTAAAAGGACTACAGGAGGAAGAAAAATCTCTCTAAAAGGACTAAAACCAATAACCTATTAATTGATAGCTAAAATATACCTAAAGTTCCAAAGTATATGTCTTCTTTGGAAGGCATTTAGGCTGCAAACAACTGCTGCCTATGACATTTGAATGAGTGCATTAAATGAATTAGAAGGGGAAGTGAGAAAAGGAAAAGAAAGAAATTTAAATCAAGATATTGGTAGCATGAAAAAAACAAATGGAGGTAAGACTAATGGAGCATCCATATAGTTCAATATAGCAGTCTTTTAAAATGTAGAGAAAATGCTAGAATTCCGTGTTGTTACATAATTTGGTTAAGATTATTTCTAGGCGAGAGATTTCAAATATAAAATAATAAAAGTTTCTGGGTTTAAAATACAATAATTCCTCAGTCATTAATATTTAGTTGCTTAACAGTAAACCTTGTTTGTCCTTTAAAACTTATTGTCTCATGTGCTTTATAAGAAACCTATTGTTGCAAACAGATTTTCTTGTTGTTCTTAATTTCCATATGTGGTTTTTTTCCTACTGTTGTGCTGACAACCAAGCCCAGGGTCTTGTACATTCTAAGAACACACTCTGCCACTGAGCTTTGTTGGCCCCAGCCCTGCACATGAGTTTTCATATTATTCTCATCCTTCAGAATTTGTTTCTTATATTTATGGGGTCCCACTGTGAACCCCAGCGCAGAATTGAGCCAACCGCCCGCACGACTGGCCCCGGCGGGGGCGGGGCGTGTGTTCACAGCTCATAAGTCGGATCTCCCCCCTTGCTCCCCTTCAGCACTATCTTGGCTGGGAGTATTCTTCACCGGCTTTGCGATGTCACCTTTTTTGAATTTTGCACCTTTTTCTAACTGTCACGCTTTTGGCGTAGCTGTCAGGTTCTAGGCGCCAACTGCGCCTTTTTTAAACTGTCACTTTTTTTGTGTGCTAACTTGGCCACTCCAGCCTTCTATATGCTCATGCTCGATTCAACCCACATCTGTCTTTACCAGTTCTACCAATTATATTTTCTTGATCTAGTGTAGAATCCATGGTCAAGCCCAGCATTCAATTGCCATCTCTTTTGTGTCTTTTAATCTGAAATTCTCAGCCTTTCTTATGAAAATGAGTATTTTTGTTGTTTTGTTTTTATAAAAATGTTTCTTGTTTTGGGTTTATCTGATGTTGTATGCTTTTAACTCATAGTAGAGAGAGAATAACCAGACCTCCCTTTTAACCTTCCACTTTGCTGAATTCATCATACTTTACTATGCCCCTAGTGCCGTCTCCTGACACCAGGAGCTATTCATCACACCATCGTGAGCTGCTTGTAATTGTAACTACTCCATGACATTCTCAGTTGGCTGTATACTAGACTCAAACTGACTTTTAAAATATATAGCTGTCTTTTTTTTTGTCACAGAATCTTGATCAAAGTGTGTGGGGGCAATGACTAAAGTGGTGATGTTTTCTGTCAGAATGGGAAGTGGTACTTTGTCCCTTTAAAATCTGTAATCAAGAGAAGTTTTAAACTTTCAGTTTGAGGCTCCCCTGGAGTCTTTGATACTTCCAAAAGTGTCCAAAATACATTAAAAAAAAAAAAACTGAGAAGTTTTTCTGGTTTGATGATTTGTTTAAGGTATTGAAGACTATTTGTTTCTATTTTAAAGTAATGTTCACATTTTCCCCCGGATACCTTTCTGTCTCTTACAGGGAGCTTGTTAGATTTCCTTAAAGAAGGAGATGGAAAATATTTGAAACTTCCACAGCTGGTCGATATGGCTGCTCAGGTAGTTGCATATATATGTATCAATTTGAATTAAAAGCATATGTTTAAAATGCAGAAAAATCTTAGCATAATATTAAAATTTGTGCAGTGAAATACTGCAGTTTTAGAAGAAGAGAGAAGGTTAGAGGTAGTTCAGTGTGAGCCCTTAAGTATACTGCAGCTCTTCTGGTTGCCCAGTATCATACGACCTTTGACATAGAGCTTCCACAAATACAAAGTCTGTATTTACATTTCAGCAGATAAATTTAAGAAAATTAAGACAGGCTGAGTGATGGTAGCACATGCTTTTAATAGCAGCACTCAGGGCGTAGAGGTGGGTGTTTGAGTTCCAGGATAGCCAGGACTACATAGAGAAACCCTGTCTCAAATAAATAAATGAATGAATGAATGAATGAATGAATGAATGAATGAATGAATGAATGAATAAATGAATAAATAGAAAAAATTAAGATGGATATGTGTTATTCCAAAATTTAAAACCTGAAAGTATATGCTATTTTTTTGTTTGTCTAAAATAAGTTTATGTGCTTGCTTCTGTGGCTCTTACCTGTTAGTGAAAGTCATTTGATAATGCCAGCAAATTTCAGAGGAGACAGGAATATGCCAGACTCTTAGGGACTTTCTTTTGGAAAAATGGCAAGCCTTTTTAATAAGATAGATAAATGGCATGGGCTTTGTGAGCTACATACAAACCCTATTGGGCCTCATTAGTTATACAGCCCTTTAAATGTAAAAGCCATTTTTTTTTAACACTTCTCAAGTCATATGAAAACAGGCTGTGGGTACATCTGACTTACAAGCTATAGTTTGTTCATACTTCAGGACCTTAGATTGTGTCTGGTATGGACTGTGTGAGGTTTTTGTCCAGAGACTCCAGACTCCATCCTCTTGTGATATTTTTCTTCTGACCATTGACAAGAAGACAATAGGACATTGTGCTGGTCATGTGACTGGATGTACTCTGGGCATAAAATATTGATCTTCAAAATATGTGTTGATTGATTTTTACTTGCAGTATTAGGGATGTAAAGATTAATCATTTTTTAAAAATTACAGTTTTGTTCTATTGTCTTCTGGATTGTGTCTGTTACTGTAATTTTTTTTGAGATACCTAATTTTCCAACAGTCCCTTTAACCAAAAGTATCCTCCCTTTGCATCATATATTTTGCATCTTTTTTTATATTTTGCATCTTGTTGTGCTTCCTCTCTTAAGATTGCTGATGGTATGGCGTATATTGAAAGAATGAACTATATTCACCGAGATCTCCGAGCTGCTAATATTCTTGTAGGAGAAAATCTTGTATGCAAAATAGCAGATTTTGGCTTAGCAAGATTAATTGAAGACAATGAGTACACAGCAAGACAAGGTAAAATAACATACATAGATGCTAATACCCTATGCTTGTTTTACTTAACACCCAGACCTTTATGCAATACCAATAATTCTAGTGGATAACGATGTTCCTGCCTACCTGGGCTGCCAAAGCACATCAGGGTAGGATGTGGATGCAAGAGCCTTTTGTGGGAAACAGGGCACAGCTAGACACTGCCTTTTTGCTCAGCATGTGACATGCATTTTCATGTGGACCTGGCATGAAACCATCGGTAGACTAAGTGCTTCTGTGTGAGCATTTCCCATGTACTCATGGAGCAAAGCTTCTCCATCTATGAAATCTGTTGGCGATCAACAGTATTTGGGGGGATAGGAGTTTAAGAAAATGGCTCAGCTGGTAAAAAACACTTGGAAAGCAAAGCCTGGTGGCCTGTTTGACCCCTGGAACCCATGTCATAAAGTTGGATGTCGTAGTCTGCACCCTTAATCCCAGCACTCCTGTAGGGAGACATGGAAAATGAAGGCAGAAGGCTCACTCAGAAGTTAGCAGGCCAGCTAACCAGGAGTAGGTAATACAGTAGCAAAAATGAGAGCCCCAGTCTTGACAAGGCACTTTTCGAGGTGGTAGTGGCACATACCTTTAATCCCAGCTCTTGGTAGGCAGAGGCAGGTGGGTCTTTGTGAGTTCAAGGCCAGCCTGATCTACAGAGCAAGTTCCAGGACTTGCTCCAAAGCTACAGTGAAACCCTGTCTTGGAAGAAAGAGAGAAA
>NW_026068151.1:1336497-1354405 GCF_014885135.2 Alexandromys fortis
GGGAGGGAGGGGGAAAGACTTCTAGATTGCTTCAGAGGACTCAGAACCATTGATATTATTCATACAATTATATACAATAAATAATACTTTGGCTGTTTAATAGCTAATTCCTAAAGAAGAACTTGACGAGATACTTTTGTATTATAAATATAGCAGATAAAATGTCCTTGGTACTTCCTTTAGGATGGCAGCAGTAAATTTTATTTATTCTTTGTGTTTTCATGTGTGTTTGTGTTTGGGAGTAGACACACACATGACACAGCAAACACCCAAAGGTCAGAGGACAACTTTGGGTATTACTCTCCCATCTTGAGATTGGGTTCTTATTTCCCAGGATAAGTACCAGGTTTAGCTGCCTGCAAATGCCCTGACATTTTTCTGTTTCCACTTACCTTCTCATTGTAAAAGCACTGGAGTCATAGACACAAGTTACATGGGTTCTGGAAATCAAAACTCAGATTCATAGGGGCAGCAAGCACTTAACACACTGAGCTATCGCCCTTGTCCCAGATAAATGTTTTCTCATTTTTTTTTTTTAAACAAACTTGGTAAGTTGTTATTTAAACTATTTTCTTAGATTGGAGGTGGTTCCCAATTAAACATTCATTATCTCTTCCTACCCCAAGGAGACATCAGCAATGTCTAGAAACATTTTTGGTTTTCTAATTTGAGGGCTACTGTCAGCATCTGATGGGTAGAGGCTAAGATACTGATAATCATGCTGTAACATACAGCGTAATAATCACGCGTTCACAAAACAATTCCATCCCAGAATAGTTATCATTGCCAAAGTAGAAAGCCCGTGATTTAGCTACAGTTTAAAAAAAAAAAAAAAAAGATTTATTTTATTTTATATGTGGGGGTCTTTTGCTTGCATGTAGTACCTATGGAGACCAGAAGAGGGTGTCATATCCCCTAGAACTGGAGTGAGAGATGTTAACTGCTGAGTCACCTCACCATCCTTCCACTTCTTTTCTGTCTCTGCCTCTATATATACTTACCTCTAACTAGTCATACATTCTTGTAGTCCTTACTTAGAAAATCCTAACCATTTGTTAAAGGCTAAATTTATCTGCCACTCTTTAATGAAGCCTTGTTATTGTAAAAGTTGAACTGTTTTCATACTTGAGAACTACTTTAAAACATATATGTATATATATATATACATACACACACGTATATAATCACTTTGAGTATATACAGCACTTAAAATTTTACTAGCATAAATACACAAATTTCATGAAAGTTGTGTTTTTGTATTTATATTAATTAGCAAAATGCTTGTATATTAAAGTCATAGACTAAATATTTTTATAAGTTAACATATATTTTAAACATGCTGACACAAGGGATGGTACAATGGCTCAGCTGACAAATGTGCTAGTTACTCAAACCTGGTGACCCTTAAAGGTAGAAAGAGAGATCCGCTCCTCAGAGTTGTTCTCTGACCTCCACACAAGTGGCAAGGCACATGAGAATGCACACAGACACACAATAAAAAATGTGATAGCACAATAAAAGCTTCTGTAAAGATAGCACAGAAGTACAGAAAAGATTATGAGCCAGTAGCCATTAGACTGAGATTAGGTCTTCAACCATAAATGGCTACAGCCTCTGGACATCAAGTGAATTTAAAGTTGTATATTTTATAATAGTGTAGTGTCTCATGTCTCTAAACCTAGCAGTTGGAAATTAGAGGCAGAAGGATCAGAAGTTCATGGTCATTCTCTAATAGATAGCATGTTAGAGAACAACTGACCCTTTCTTAAAAAGCCATACAGAGGGAGAAAGGGATGCATGCATGAAGTTTTCATCTTTGTTCATTACTTATTTTACATATACAGACACACACAAAACAGCAGATTGAGCAAAAGTTTGTAATCCTAGTTTGCAGGAGGCTGACATAGGATTGTAAGAATTTTTTTTCTTTCAAGACAGGGTTTCTCTGTGTATCCCTGACTGTACTGGAACTTGCTTTGTAGATTAGGCTGCTCTTGAACTCAGAGATCACCTGCCTCTGCTTCCTGTCTACTGGGATTAAAGTATGCACTATCATGCCTGCCTGGCCACGATTATGAGAATTTAAATACAGCAAGATCAGAATCGCATGTGCTCTTGCTCCATGTTTCCAATATTATAATCCATGTTTTTGTCTTATTAAACATTCTACTGCTGTCTTATTGGATCATGTTCTATTCCCACTAGCAATGTTTTATATCATTAAATATAAGAAAAAAACAGATTTAACATAGAAATTTAAAGTCAATGAAATTTTCCACATATTTTCTATGTTTGAAGACAAACTTATGATACCAAAAATTGGGATATTGATAGAGATTAGACTTTTGACCTTACATTTACACAAATAGGCTCTTTTAAAACATTTAAGATTGCCAACATTATTTTTAGGTGCAAAATTTCCAATCAAATGGACAGCGCCTGAGGCTGCCTTGTATGGTCGGTTTACTATAAAGTCAGATGTGTGGTCATTTGGAATACTACAGACAGAATTGGTAACAAAGGGGAGAGTACCATATCCAGGTAAGCTTCTGTTTTTCTAATTTTTTCGTTATCTCAACATAGACTTTAATGAGGGGTACACTTAGCAAACATGTAAGGGAGAGAGACTATTTCTTCTTTCCTACCCATTTATTTTGGCACTGGATATGTAGCAATTCATGAGGTCTGGAATCCTTGAGCAAGCACAGGAGGTGTGTCCTACATTCACTTCAGTTTTCTCCTCTAAGATGTTTTCCAAAAACGCCTTTTATATCTGTTCTCTCACATCAGAAGCATATCTTAAATATCCTAGGTTATATCTGCCCCCCCCCAAGTAATTCTTTCCTAGAAGTGTGATATTCTAGACTCAAAAGATTGTTTTGAGAAGCATTGTACCCTCTTTAGTAATAAGAGAAAAAAAACAAACTATTTTACTCTAAAAGTTAAGACATTGATACAGGTTTTTGGGAGCCAGAAGAAATTTTAGCCTAATTGATATTCAGCTATAATTGAATATTATTACTTCAACCTGTTACCTCTCAAACATGCCCACTGAAGTGAAGTATCCTAACAGTTGAAGAGTGTGAAAACATAGAAAATACAATTTTTGGAAAGAATTGCTATAATGATCTTCTCTTACATGCCATTCCTTAATACTTGCAGATGTAGAGCTGTGTTGTCACATTCTCTGATTCACATCCCTTCATTATGTGTTGACACTTAACCCACACAAGTTCTCCTCACCTAATGGTCATTCCTTATCACTCTGTCCAGTAAGACTCCACTCCTGTCTTAATTCATGGTAATGTTTTATTTACTAAAATTTTTATTATATTCCTATGATGATATTTTATTTGAGTTTTAATGAATAACGCTCGCCTAAAGGTCAGAGTGCAGAACTAAGCCACTAGAGGCCCAGCAGTGGTGGCATACACCTTTATTCCCAGGACTCAGGGAGACAGAGGCAGAGGGATCTCTGTGAGTTCAAGGCCAGCCTTGGCTATACTAGATTGATCCAGTCTCAAAGAGAAATAGAAATAGGTAGTGTTGGCTCACACCTTTAATCCCAGTACATGGAAGTCACATGCCTTTAATCCCAGTACTAGGGAGGTAGAGACAGGAAGGTATAACACAATTAATAAAAACCCAGAGACAGATATTGGGGTGTTGGCCTCTAGCGTCCAAACACCGAGAAGGAGTCGCCCCCAGAGAACATCTCACACACCACAGCCGATGCAAAAGCATGAGGATTTTATTAATTTTGACATGACAGGGTCCCCCAGCATTCGGGAAGCCGAGGGACCTCGAATAGCTGGTACAGTCTACTTTTAAAGGGGCCACAGAAGCAAGGGGGGGTTGTTCTTTGACTATTCTGATTGGCTTATTTGAAAGGGCTATTACCAATAATTGACTGGAGAGCTGTTGCCAGATCAGATGAGGTAAGAGGTCATTTTGACCCCGTTTCCCAGGGGACTGAATCAAAACATACATATATGGGTAATTGTTCAGGAACTGAGTACATGCGAGTGTAGCTGTTAGGTCCTTGGTTCCCAGGGGAGGAGGGGAAGCACTATGGCACAGAGGCTGAGAGGATTCAGAATTGTCCAAAATGGCTTCAGGATTGTCTTAAAGTCTTACAGGGGTTCTGTAAGGTCAGAAAAGCAAAACAGTATGAGACAGGACCGCCCTCTTGGTCTGAGAGTTCAGTAGAGGTAAAAGGTAGTCTCTTTAGTAACTGGCTGTTCTGCTTCTCTGATCTCTCACCTTTTACCCCCTAATATCTGACTCTGGGTTCTTAGTAAGAAAAATTAGAATTTTGCTACACACACACCTCTCTCCAACCATCCATAACACTCTTCTTTCTACCTCCCTAGTGCTGGGATTAAAGGCATGTGATCCCAAGTGCTGGTGTCACGTTTGTGTGAGCTCTTTCTTTTTTAGACACAGTCAATCTCACGTAGTTCAGGGTGGCCTTGAACTCACAGAGATCCATCTGCCTGGGATTAAAGGTGTTTGCCACCACTGCCTAGCCTCTGTGACTATTCAGTGGCATTGCTCTGCCACCCTGATCTTCAGGCAAGCTTTATTTGTTAGGCTACAAACAAAATATCACTACAGTAGTATCTGCCCTGGAGTGTGGTTGATACACAAAGTGACACTCCATAGAGAAAACTGGTGTTTCTCTTTATTTTTAGGTCTTCAGTTGAAAATACCTTATTGATTAGAGGTGGAATGGCCCTCTCTACTTTTTCCTTTTAGGGACCCCCGTCTGTCTTGAACTTGTGAAAATCTTGCATGTTACCTCAGTCTCTGAGTGCGTATGTGCATCAGTCCTATTGTGTCTGGAAGACCGTTTCCTTGGAGTCGACTATCTCCTCTAGCTTTTACAATTCTTTTTTTTTCTGTTGAGTATTTTCTTTATTTTCCTTTTTAAATTTTATTTTATATTTCATCCACAGTTCTTCCATTCTCCCCCAGCTCCCTGGTTTATACAATCTTTCTTCTTCCTTTTCCACATCAATTCCTGAACCTTAAGGGGAGGGCTTTAATGAAGGCATCGCATTTAGGACTGAATTTTCTAAAATATCTCAATCTCTGTACATTTTCCGGTTGTGGGACTCTGTTAATTCCAATGCAAGAAGAAATATCTCTTAAATGGCCTAAGTGAGATGCTGATCTATGGGTATAGTACTATATCATTAGATGACTATGTTCCTTTAGCCAAATAATAATAGAAGTTTTCCCCCTAGGCCTATGGCTTTTCTAGTCTTAGTTTCTTGGCCACTTTAATAGTGTCAGGTATGGGTTCCATCTCATAGAGTGTGCCTTAAATCCGCGCAAAAAGTGTTTATCCCCATAACATTTGTGATACTGTTGCACCAGTGTGTCTTCAGGCAGGTTGCAATTGTAGGTAGTTGGGTGACATTGATGACCTTTCTCTTCTGGCACATGCAGAGTAGCTTCCAGCACTTTGAAAGTAGGGGTAAAGCTTCTAGTTAGGCGCCAGATTCTCTGTATTCAATGTCATAAGTTTTTCTTTAGCAATAGGCCTTTACCATCAGGTTGTAGAAGACAACCAATAGCCTTGGCAGTAGTAGCCTGTGATGTTTGGCAGTAGTGTTTCTATGGGACCCCTTTGGCCAACATCAATATTCCTGGCACTAGTGATTTTACTTGGTAGTATAAATTGTTTAGTTGGGATACTCTCTCCCTAATATTCAGTGACTACTTAGTTTTTGTTTTGAAGACCGCAATTCATATACCTACAGACACCTGATTTCTGACAAAGAAGCCAAAGTACATACTGGAGAAAAGGCAGCATCTCCAACAAATGGCACTGGTCAAACTGAATGACTCCATGTAGAAGAATCCAAATAAATCCAAACATATCACCTTGTATAAAACTCCAGATGGATCAAGGATCTCAACAGAATATCAGATACCTTCAGTCTGATGGAATAGAAAGTAGGGGGAAGGTTTGAAGTCATTGGCACAGGAAAAGACTTCTAAATAGGGCAGCCATAGCATAACCACTAAGAACAACAAATAATAAATGGGATCTCATGAATCTGAAAAGCTTGTATACAGCAAGGACACAATATTCCTTTTAATACATATATATATATATTTGTTCTTCTTATACTATGTTCTCTCATGGCTTGAGTAGTTTCCATCTGTGTTCTTGTCATTTCTCACTTTAAACCTTAACAGTACCTAAAACTGCCTTCCTCTCCTCACCACAATTTTGTGTGCCCCTTGTCTGACTCCTACTCTGCATCTTTCAATCTTTTTCTACTCTAGCTTTAACAAGATCTTTAATGTTTTGGTACCAACTTTGCCAGATCCTCATCCTCTTCATGAAAGCCCTCTTAAATTTTACAGTCAAGCAGTATGAGTACTCCCTTGGGTGTATCTTATCCTTTGTCCTTCTTTTATTACTACTTAATCATAATGCTGGATAAAATCTAGTTCTATCCTCTCTGTATCGGCAAATATAGCCAGAAAGGTGAAAAAACAGTTGTATTGAATCATTTCACTTTGAAGTTTTACTCGTGGTGTGCTTTTAGTTTGGCCACAATAGAGAATTTAATATCTACTATTTCACTACAGACAATCGCAGAATTAGATAGATACATAATACAGTTGTTTTTATGTTTCACAGCCACCAAGGAAGAATACCGGCTTTTTTTTTTAATGACACCTATGTTAATAATATGTTTCTTCTTAACATTTTCTAAGTGCGTGTAGAAGGAGCTGCAGGCCACTTCCCATTGCCCAGGTCCCGGCCGCCGTCTACCTTTACCAAAACAGTTACGTGGAAACTGTATTCACTGCCTGGCCCATTTAGCTCTAGCCTCTTATTCTCACATCTTGATTAACCCATCTCTAATAATCTGTGTAGCACCAAGAGGTGGTAGCTTACCAGGAAAGATTCTAGCCTACATCCGTCTTGGGTCGAAGAATCATGGCGTCTGACTCACTTTCTTTCTTCCCAGCATTCTGTTCTGTCTACTCCATCCACCTATGTTCTGACCTATCAGGCCAAGCAGTTTCTTTATTAATTAACCAATGAAAGCAACACATATAAAGAAGATACTCCTACCTCAAGTGGGAATATTGATGAAGTTTAAATGAAGACATCAACTTTGTTTTGGGGAGTTTTTGTTTGTTTGTTTGTTTTTCTGAACAAAGGAGAAAGAAGTACAGGTGCTCCCAAAAAGGAAGCTCCTAAAAAAATAACTCCAAAAATCTGCATTAAAAAAAATCCCTTTAGGCTTTTTCCAGTAGGTTCTCCTAACCTTCATCTATAGAGGTAAAGGCTATGGTAGGATATTTAACAGAAAACAGGCACTCAAGGTCTGAAAGCTGGGCTGAGCTAAAAGAAAAGAGTGCTAGAGAGTTCCTGCCTAGCCAAAATGAACATTCAGGAACATTTTAGGCTTTTTGTTGAGATCCTAAAAGGCAATGTGTCACAACTCTAGAGGTGGTGGATCCAAGGGGAATGGAGCCAGTACTAAAGTCTCATGTCAACTTTATTCAGCACCACAGACAATTTGTACACTGTGGCTTAATAAAGGTCACATGAGTAAAATTCTCATGAGTTCAAGCTGTATAAAATTTCCATAGAGGCATGGTTTAAATATTTAATTAAATAACAACAGCAAGCAATAATGAGTTATCTGAAGTAAACTCTCTCTTGTGCTACACCTGACAGGCGCAAACCCAGGAGTAGCACAAAAACATATTCCAAGAATAATTTTGTTTTTGAAGAAACTGAGGTCACAAGACTCAGAATTCTCCTCACATAACTCCATTCCTGGACTGTGTTCTAACAGCAGTGCTCTAGTAGGAAAGGCAAAACTAAAGAAAATCTAAAGCCAAGTCTTGCCAAGTAAGAACTAGGTGATTTGACAGTACGTTTACTGTCAAAACAAAACAACAACAACAAAAAACAACCTAATGTCTTGAAGAAAAAGAAATAATCTATAATGTGTGATTCAGAATGTTAACATAAAGTAGATCTATGTTTTCTGTAAAAGGAAAATAAAGCTGCAATTATTTAGTGCAGTGGTTCTCAACCTTGCTAATGCAGTGACCCTTTAGTACAGTTCCTCATGTTGTCGTGACCCCCCAACCATAAAATTATTTTATTGCTACTTCATAACTATAATTTTGCTACTGTTGTGAATTGTAATATAAATATATGATATGTAGGATTTCTGATATGTGACCCCTATGAAAGGATCTGAGAACTGCTGATTTCGGGGTGGGGAGATGAGCCATGTCTTAATTATTGTTCTATTACTATGAAGAGACAGCATGACCAAGGCAACTCTTATAAAAGAAGGCACTTAAGTGGGGGCTTACTTAAAGTTTTAGAGGGTTAGTCCATGGTTATCATGACAGGAAGCAGACAGGTCTGGCGCAGGAGCAATAGCTGAGAACTTTACATCTGAGCATCAGGCCGAGAGACATTAGGTTTGGCTTTTGAAACCTGATAGCCCATTTCCAGTGACACAGTCCCTTCGACAGGGCCATACCTTCTAATCCTTTTCAAACACTCCAGTTAACTGGTGACAAGTGTTCCAATATTTTAAGCTATGGAGGTCATTCTCATCCAAACTGCCACAAACCAGGTGTGGTAGTGCATGTTCTAATCCCAGCAGTTGAGAAGCAGAAATAGGTCGATATTTGTGAGTTCCAGGCCAGCAGAGTACACAGTAAGACCATGTCTCCAAAATATAAATAAGTAAATATATGACTCATTCAGGAATTGAAAATTGCTAGGTCCTAAAGTGAGCCCCAGTCATAAACTAACTAAAGAACTTCAAATAAGCACTTTGTGTGTGTGTGTGTGTGTGTGTGTGTGTGTGTGTGTACGCATAGGTGTATGGTGTATGTATGTGTGTAGGGTATAAGTGCATGGTATGTTTGTAGAGTATGTGCACATGGTGTATATGTGTGTGCATACACACACGTGTGTGTGTGTGTTGTCTGAGTCAGGGCATCCTTTTGTCACCCAAGCTTTCCTTGATCTTGCTATTTAAAATAGGTAGGCTAGCCTCAAACTTGAAGTGATCTCTTCCTGTCTCAGCCTCTAAACTGCTGGTCCTATAGGTGTACATGACCAAAGTTAACAATACTTGAAAGAAGTGGTTAGCAAAATAATAAGAAAAACTGGAGAATTTCAGTGGAATTGGAATCTATAAATGAAATAATCAAAGCTGGATGTGGCAATGCACACTTGTAGTCCCAGCAATTAGGAGGCTACAGCAGAAGGATTAAAGTTCAAGGCCACCCTGGGCTGTTTAAAAAGACCCTATCTCTAATAAGTAAATATCATGTAAGAGCTGTAAAACATGGAAGACAAAATTAGTGGATTCATAGGTTCATTATTAGAAGAATTCTCAGGACAGTGTTTAGATTAAATGCCTAGGGATGTGTGGGGATAGACAGTATGAACTAAGTGGAACACAGTGGAAAGGTCTAGTTTCTCTGTACCTGGAGTCCTAGGAAATGGGAGAGTGGAACAGTAATAAGTATTACTAGGAAAGGACTAGCCAGAAAATAGCTTTTCTTTAAAAATAGTTTTTGTTAACTCTAAACTTGAAGCAGGATAAAGGAAATTCGGTGTACTTCAATCAGGTATAGCATTTCTAGCATTACCACACTATAAAAATCAAAGCCAAATAGCCACAGGGAGTTGGTATATACTTGCCTTTTCCTCACTGCATACAGAAGCTGGAAACAGGTGAAATATCGTTAGTCTTCCTTCCCTTTCCTCCCTCCCTCCTTTATTTGTGTGTGTGTGTATGTGTGTGTGTGTGTGCGCACGTGCATGCGCGCACATGCACGCACATCTGTGGAAAGATCAGAGGACAACCTGTAAGAGTTAGCTCTGTCTACAGTATAGATTCTGGTGCTCAAACTCAAGTCACCAGATTTGGTAGCAAAGCACCTTTACCTGTTAAGCCACCCTGGCAAAAATTATGCTTTTAAAGTACTTTGGAAAAAATTTTTAGAAAACACCAGTATTGTCTTACCACATCTAAAAATAAATTCAATGGGGCTGGAGTGACCACTCAGTACCCTTCAAGAGGACCTGCATTCCATTCCCAACACCCACATGGTGACTGACAACCTCCCATAACTAGTTCCAGGGGAAGCAGCATCCTACTCTGGATTTTGTGCATATTACATGCATGTGGTACATGGGCATATATGCAAGCAAAACCACCTGTATGCTTTAAATTAAAAAAAAAAGAGTAAAGAGGAAAAAATAAATTTCATGATAGTAACACAAAGGTCACAGGGTGTAAAATAGTAGTAGGAGATAGTTCTGACCTTCTGTTAATACTTACAGATTATAAAAATACTCCTTTCAAGTAAAGTAAAAGCCCCGGAAAAGCATATTGCAATTGCAGTAGAATGTGGCTCAGTAGAAGACTGTGCAGTGTAGAATGCTCACTTAACATGCACTTAGCCATGGGTTTGATCCCTAGCACAAAAAAACAAAATCCAGTAGAATGTAATGATGAAGTGATTTTTTAAATCAAAATAAAAAGAGGACAAAAGAATAGATGGGGAAAATAGCAAGTAAATGGGATGATAAACCTAGCAGTAGTAGATACTTTAACCCCAGCACTCAGGAGGCGGAGACAGGTGGTTCTCTTGAGTTTGAGGCCAGCCTGGTCTACACAGTGAGTACTAGGATAGCCAGGGCTACACAGAGAAACCAGATCTCAGAAAAAGAGGAGGAGAGAGGGTGGAGAGAAGGAACAGGAATAGTTAAACCTTTACCCATAATTACATTGTGTGTAAATGTACTGAATATTTCAGTTAAAAGATAAAAACCAGATTTTAAAAATATGCATAAACACATACCTCTAATACACTTTGATTACTCCTCATATTTCTTTTGAGGCAAAGTCTTTCATTGGACCTAAGGCTCATATTATTTTTTTCCTTTTGGCTAAGCTAGAAATGAGCAGACCCCAGAAATCCTTCTGTTTCTGCCTCACCCCTCATCCCTGCCCTTGGAGGTGGTACAAGTACGCTTTGGCTACCCAGTTTATTACATGAATGCTGGAATCCCAATTATGGATGGTCCTCATGACTTTGTAGTGCTCTTAACCATTGAGCTATCATTCCAGCTCCTATAGTAAGTACTATTTTTAAGAGATTCACCTTAAATATATAAGCTGTAAAAAAAGATTAAAATTTAGAGATTGGAAGGAGATGTACTATGCAAAATATCAGCCAAAAGAAAACCTGTACAGCTGTGAGCTTCAAGGCAAGAAATACTACAAAAATGAGACAAAGTTCAATGAATATTGATAAAAGAAAGGGTCAGTTGAACAGGGAAACATAAAAGTCCAAATGTTTAACTAACTACATGTCTGTAAATATACAATGCATAAGTAAACATTCAAATAAGCAGGATATAAACAGTTTGTAGATTTTTTTTCTTTTGGCAGAGGAAGTACTAGGGATTGGACCTAGGGCCAGGTATGCGCTAAGCCAGCACTCTCCCACTGAGCTACCATTTGAGCCCCCAGATTCCCAAGCTTCAAAACAGTTAAAGATTATATATTGTCCATCTTTGATTACTGAAGAGGATTAACATATAGCATCAACCAACTACTATTATTTTACCAAAATAACGCCAACAAATATAAGCAATAATGAAATACTTCATTGACAGAGTGCAAAGCCATTATTACTATCTGTTTTAAGTATGAAGTGTTACAGTCTTTCATCTTCTTATTGAAGAGCAGGCATGAAAGAAATGACTTCCTGCCATACTCCAGAGTTAATGTCTTACTCAGAATCTTAGAAGTGCTTCTGAGGAAGTGATTATTTTTCTGAAGATTGAGGGGAGGTCATTTCTGCCATGCTTTACTTTTAAATTTGTTACCATAAAACTGAATAGTTCTGATTATCAAAAAATTCTAAAGGGTCAAATCTTGAATGAAATTTATTAGGAATGAGGACTGAAGTATAATTCAGTAGTAGAGCATGTGTTTAGTATACATAAGACCCTGGGTTCAGAGACTGGAGGGAGAGCTTAACAGTGGTTAAGAGTGCACTACTCTGACAGAGAACTGGAGCTCATATCCAGCTCCCACTGCCTATAAGTTCAGCTCCAAGAGTGCCAATGCCCCTTATATACTCTGCAAGTTCTTGTTCTTTGCCTCTCTTCTTCTCCCCATCCTTTCCTCTTCCCCTCTTCTCCCATACACACACACACACACACACACACACACACACACACACACACACACACACTTACACACAACAAATCTTGTAAAAGTATAAGGCCCTGGGTTCAATCTCCAGTACCCCCACCCCCCAAAAGGAGAAGTGATTGGTACTTAAAGTTGGTATTGTAAGTTTAGGCTTATTTAGACTAATTAATGTTAGTCTCTTAACTACAAAAGCTGTAGGCATATGTGATCAATAGCAAAAGGTTTCCAGTTGAAAGACCCTCAGAGAGGACCTTCCCTCAGGAGGAGACCCCTGAACCCAAGGAACAATCCGAGACCACTGGCTGCAAACTGCAAGAGGTTATTTATTGAGAGTACACAGGTACTTGTGGGCGTCAGAGTCTCTTTGGAAGACTTGCACACCCTCAGGCTGGACAGGGGGTCTTTTATATGGAAACGGGCCGCAGAAGCATGCATGGTTACAGGGATTCCATTGGTCAGTTCGGATGAGGCGATAGGTTCACTTGGGGACAAGCTCCTCGGGGACATGAAGATATGTTAATAGCTGACTTGGCTCTATCTAGGGCACATGTAGTTTTCCCAGAACTTTTAGTTCCCCTCCTAGGCCTGATGTCTGACCATAGATATCCTGTTTGGCAGCCTAGGAGTACCGACTTTACCTTGAACTTATACTCGTTTGTGTGAAAGCCTTGCAAAATGGCATTACAGCAGCTAAGCTGGGGTCTTTCACAGTTACAGTATGGTTTCATTGAATGTTAAATAGTCATTTTTGCATGTGTCTAACAACTTCTGGCTTTATTTCTGTAGCAGAAAATATATTGGATTTCACTAAAAAGTGATATGTTCTTTGATGAAAACATTCTCTTTCAATTTTTAAGACTTAAGTATTTTGAGGAATCAGTTATTCTTTAGAAGGTCATAAATAAAAATGGAAATAGATTTTTTATCGTATTCCATAGGTTTTTTTTTTTTTATCATATTCCATTGTTTTTAAGCAGTCATAGTCAGTGAACAATCTCACTGCTGGTAAGGGTAAGGCTGGCAGTGAAGGTGATAATGGGATGTGGGAAAGAGTCAAGGTTTTGCTGGCTTGACAAATGTATTAGTTGTTTTATATGTAGCTAGAATAAAACACCTGAGTTAAGGAGGGAGGGAGGGAGGGCTTATTTTAGCTCACAGTTGAAGGTACTATCCTATCATAGAAATGAGTCATAACTGTAGAAGTGTAACATTGTGTCTAGTCAAGAAGCAAAGAGAGATGAATGCCAGTGTTCAGCTTTCTTCTTTATATTCAGTCCAAGACCCCAGCTCATAGAATGGTACTACTGACAGTTAAGTGGGTCTTCCCACCTCAAATAACCTACCCTAGATAATCCTTCTTAGGTATTTCTAGAGGCTATCTTAATCTAGATAATCCTTGACAGCCATGCTCAGACATTTTCTCCTAGATGATTATACCATCACAGTGAGTCATTGTCTAGAAGAGAAATTTAGGAAGAGTCCACTTGTTAGCTTGGGACAGTGCACATGGGAAGGAACTTAAAAAAGAATAGAAGAAATTGAATTGTGTAATAAGACAAATCCAAATATGTGATAATAGATAAGGAAACTCAGAGTAGTGAAATAGTTATGTGGTTAGTATACACAAAAATAAAGCTAGAATTCTCTCCTAATTTAGTTTCAATTCCTTATTAAAGTTGGGGTTATTAAATGGTAATAGAAAATACCAATCACCCTAAATTCTCAGTCAAATTTAGTTGGCACTTGAAGATACTGTGTTACAAGTAAAAGTTTAAGTGGAATGAATAATTGGTCATATATTAAAATATAAATTATCTCTGGGCAGTGGTAGCACACTCCTTTAATCCCAGTACTCAGGAGACAGAGACAGGCGGATCTCTGCCAATCTGGTCAACAAGAGCTAGTTCCAGTTACAGAGTTACAGAGAAACCCTATCTCGGGGGAAAAATATAAATATACACACACACACACACACACACACACACACATATAAATGATTATCCATATAATCATTTCTCGGCTTTTCTTTGTATAAATTGATATTTAAATTTTATTCTATTCTCTGTTGAAAATGTCTTTTCACTAGATAAACTTAGTATGTCTTTAGTTATTGGCTAGGACATTTAATCTGTTTTGCTATTTGTGGCTAGGACCTTTATTTTTAACGTTTGAATCTTAACATTAGGTATGGTAAACCGTGAAGTACTGGAACAAGTGGAGCGAGGGTACAGGATGCCTTGCCCTCAGGGCTGTCCAGAATCCCTCCATGACTTGATGAATCTTTGTTGGAAGAAGGACCCTGATGAGAGACCCACATTTGAATATATTCAGTCCTTCTTGGAAGATTACTTCACTGCTACAGAGCCACAATACCAACCAGGAGAAAATTTATAATCCAAGTAACCTGTGTGTGCAGATCTTCCAAAACATAAAGACCTTTGGGAGTTTGTCACGCACGGGAATAAGAAGATACCTTTCACTCTGCATGTTTCTATGGTAAACTGGAATTCCAGATAATGGTTGCACAAAACAGTTTTCCCCCCAAGTGTTAAACACTAAAGTACCAATGATATATCTTATAACTTACTTCATGGTCCAAAGAGCGTCAAGCTAAGATAATGTGACTATGTTGGGATAGCATGGTAAGAAAGAGCAACAAGACTACTGTTTACTAGTCACTTTCCTTCCTTCCCAAAACTAGGAGAAAACTATTTATTGATGTGGACAAAATTTGAGCTCTTACACCATATTAAAATTTAAAATCAAAGAATTCTATGGGACCAAATAATTCCATTCCAGTTTTTTTAAAAAAATCTCTCGCATTTTTTTTTTCAAAAGTTAGGTTTTTGTTTCGTTTTGTTTTTCTATTTGACAGTTGCCATGCAGTCTTAACACAGACCTCCTTTTGTGTGGAATGGGCCAAGTCTTCCAAAAGCAAAAAGGAGATTATAAACAAGATCAAACACTTGATTTAATGTTAGACCACAGCAATGGAATTTGGAAGCATAATACCCTATGTTCACACTTAGTTCATAGAACTGGAAAGTAGAGACAGCTTTTTTACTTTCGTCATTTTGAATTGTTCATAATGAAAGTACCCAGAATGTGAGCTTGTCATTTGCAAGGTTGTATTGATTGTCTTAAGGCAATGTACAATTGAAATTATATCCAGTTCCAGAGAAAATTCTTACTATTTACATAGCATAAAAATAAAAGCCCAGCATTTAAGCAGTCCATTTTAAAAAAATAGATGGAGCACTGTGAAGCGTTGTTAAGTGTGCTTTTATGGTGATTGACTCCACACATAAAAAACATCACTAGATCAGGGACTTGAATGCACTTTGTAAGTATAGAATAGGAGAGAGGAAAATGTATTTAAATAAGTATGAGAGAAGAAAATGTGAAAATTTTACAGATACTGGGGTGGGATGGAGTGTTTAATGTTGGTGTTGTGGAGTGACATCATGGCTTTGCTGGCACTCAGAGCTCCTCATTAGCTGTTTCTGAGACTTAAAAGTTATCAAGTATGACTGTAAAACTAATTTTTCTTAACATATATACTAAATAAGTTTTACAGCCTCAAAATAGTGAAGATAAGGCTTAACACTAATTTCAGTGACCCTATTTTATACAGAACCTTTTTAGAACTCAAATTTTCAAATTTCTGAAACTTCACTTACATTTCAAATATACTTGATGATTATAGTTTCCTTTCATAATATAATCAATTTGAGGAAGAATACATATCCTGAGTAATAGTAATTTAAAGAGGGGATTTTTGCCAGTTTAAAGTACAGAAGTAAAACTTTAAAAATGAGTTTTTCTAACTCAAATTATGAAGTATTAATTTGAATTGAGTAGTGCTAATGGTTTAAAGGTCTAGCAAGGAAAAAACTGAGTCTGGTAAATAAATTAAAAGTTGAATATTAATGTTTTTTTAAATGCTTTGTTTTATAGTTACACTTTAAAGCATTGTATCAAGTTCTTCTATTTTCAGCATATAATTTTAAATTTCTATCATTTTAATCACTAAATTTAAAGTTCTGTGCCATGGTAAATTATGTTCAAATTTAACTTTTTAAATGTGACAAGTGAACTTTATGCAAGTTGACTAAAAGTTCTATTTTTTTTTTCCCAATTAACCTATTCAGAGGATCTCCTGAGAAGAGTGTCGTCCTTATTTGCCCTGATGTCTGCAGTTTGTGTCATGAGTGTTTTAAAGGGCTTCATGTGATCTGTGGTATTGTAGTTTTTCTAAGCAGTCTTCAAAGGGTAAAGATGTTTATGTACTAATTCTGGTCAGAAAAATAAGGCAGGAAAAGTTGATGGCATTCTTTAGATTTTAAATGAATTGAATGAGGCAGTTCTTATAATAACACTTGTAAGAATACAACATTAACTTAATGTGTATTCAGTTTAAATTGTTACGTATTTTTAAATTGTCAAGAAAAGAAACAGTTTTGTACATTTGAAGATTTTTTTTCCCAACAGCTTTCATCTTTATTGTCTAAACTTGGAACTTTAACCCTTACCAAAAAAGAAAAGTTGGCAAAAACAGCCTTCTAGCACACTTTTTTAAAAATAAATAATGATAACCTAAGACTTAATATTTTTATAAAATGTTGTGATATTGTTTTGTGGATAATTGAAATAAAAATCTTTGTTGTATGCATCTATATATCTTTTCAGTTGCTCATTAACTTTGTAAATATTGATTATTCTGAATTTATTCTTCCATTGGAAAAATGTGGTTAGAAATTGTACATGCCAACCAACTAGAGTTAACATCAGTTTTTTCTTTCTTAAGTTCAGAACACTATTGAATTTATTTCACACGATTAATTTTCTGTGTATAGTAATGACATTTTCTAAAATTGTATCAGCAAATACAGCCACTGTGTCACATAGAGAAACCTGGGTGATTTAAGGGAAGGTATTTCCAACTATGAAGGAGTTAAATAGGATAGTCGCTTTGGCCACCAAGAACTTACTTTTCTAAAACTGTACAAAAGTCTCTGTGTTCTACAAACCTTTTTTCACAGGTTTAAGGAAAATAAAAATTTAAATGCCTGGTCAAAAGCTTTTGTGATTTTCAGTATTATAATTGTATTAACTATTTTTTACTACTACTTCATGTAAAATTGTTGCCCCCTTTCATTTCAAAAAAAAAAAAAAAAAGAAAAGAAAACCCAAATAGCAATCAGTACAATGCTTCCTTCAGTTTATTGTTGATGTAGTTTATTAACAATTCCCTAGAATGTTTGTCCAGCTGGGCATGTTGTACATGCTTCTAATCTCAGCATTTGGAAAACAGGAAGGCAAATCTCTTATTTCCAGGCCCAACCTGGTCTATGTAGACAGTTCCAGTTCAACCAGGGTTACACAGTTTACTTTTTTTTTTCTAGTTTGACGATTGACTTTTAGTGTTATATGTGCTTGATTAACATTTAAATTGTACATTTTACTTTGCCAAGTATATTTCTTTTTATGCTTAGGAAGCATTTTTCTGCCCCAATATTAAAAATTCATGCCACCTATTTTATAGTTTATGCTTTTTAAAAATATTTTTTTTAATTTATTTATTTATTATGTATACAATATTCTTTCTGCGTGTATGCCTGAAGGCCAGAAGAGGGCACCAGACCTCATTACAGATGGTT
>NW_026068151.1:1356330-1362952 GCF_014885135.2 Alexandromys fortis
ATGAAGATTCTATGGTGACATGCAAGATATTCATCAGTATGGCTATGGGGTAGGGCTATTTCAGGCTCCCTCTCCTCAGCTGCCCAAGGAACTAGCTGGGGACATCTCCTTACACTCCTGGGAAACCCTCTAGAGTCAAGTCTCTTGCCAACCCTAAAATGGCTCCCTTAATTAAGATATATACTCCCCTGCTCCTATATCCACCCTTCCTCCATCCCAGCCCTCCCCTTCCCCCAAGCTCTTCTCATCCTCCCCTTCTCACTCTTCTCACCCCATGTCCCCTTATCCCCTACCCCCACTCCCAAGTTCCCAGTTTTTGCCTGGCAATTTTGTCTCCTTCCAATATCCAGGAGGATAACTATTTTGTTTGGGTTCACCTTCTTATTTAGCTTCTCTAGGATCACGAAATAGAGGCTTAATGTCCTTTATTTATGGCTAGAATCACTTATGAGTGAGTACATACCATATTCATCTTTTGGGGTCTGGGTTACCTCACTCAGGACAGTGTTGTCTATTTCCATCATTTACATGCAAAATTCAAGATGTCATTGTTTTTTACCACTGAGTAATATTCCAATGCTTAATTTTTCCACAATTTCTTTATCCATTCTTCCATTGAGGGGCATCTAAGTTGTTTCCAGGTTCTGGCTATTACAAATAATGCTGCTATGAACATAGTTGAACAAATGCTTTTGTAGTATGATAGAGCATCTCTTGGGTATATTCCCAAGAGTGGTATTGCTAAATCCTGGGGTAGGTGGATCCCGAATTTCCTGAGAAACTGCCACAATGATTTCCAAAGTGGTTGCACAAGTTTGCATTCCCACCAGCAATGGATGAGTATTCACCTTACTCCACATTCTCTCCAGCAAAGGCTATCATTGGTGTTTTTGATTTTAGCCATTCTCACAGGTGTAAGATGGTATCTCAAAGTTGTTTTGATTTGCACTTCCCTGATCACTAAAGAGGTTGAGCATGACCTTAAGTGTCTTTTGGCCATTGGAACTTCTGTTGAGAATTCTCTGTTCAGTTCAGTGCCCCATTTTTTAATTGGGTTGATTAGCATTTTAAGGTCTAGTTTCTTGAATTCTTTATATATTTTGGAGATCAGACCTTTGTCTGTTGCAGGGTTGGTGAAGATCTTCTCCCAGTCAGTAGGTGGCCTTTTGTCTTAATTATAGTATCCTTTGCTTTACAAAAGCTTCTCAGTTTTAGAAGGTCCCATTTATTCAATGTTGCCCTTGTTGTCTCTGCTACTGGGGTCCTACATAGGAAGTAGGCTCCTGTGCCCATGTGTTGTAGAGTATTTCCCACTTTCTCTTCTATCAGGTTCAGTGTGTTCAGATTGATATTGAGGTCTTTAATCCATTTGGAATGAGTTTTGTGCATGGTGACAGATATGGATCTATTTTCATTCTTTTAGAGGTTGACATCCTGTTCTGCCAGCACCATTTGTTGAAGATGCTTTCTTTCTACCATTGTATACTTTTAGCTCCTTTGTCAAAAATCAGCTGTTCGTAGGTTTGTGGGTTAAAATCTGGGTCTTCTATTCCATTCCATTGGTCAACAGTTCTGTTTTTATGCCAATACCAAGCTGTTTTCATTACTGTAGCTCTGTACTAGAGTTTGAAGTCAGGGATGGTGATGCCTCCAGAAGTTCCTTTATTGTATAATGATGGAGGTGGGTCTTGTAGCTTATCTGTTGCTCTCATTGGTTAACTAATAAAACTGCTTGGCCCTGATAGGACAGAAAATTAGGTAGGTGGAGTAAACAGAACAGAATGCTGGGAGAAAAGCCACAGAATGCTGGGAGAAAAGCCAAGTCAGTGAGTCACCATGATTCTCCCACCCCAGACAGATGCGGGTTAAGATCTTTCCTGGTAAGCCAGCTCGTGGGCTACACATATTATTAGAAGTGGGTTGAACCAATATGTAAGAGCTAGCCAATAAGAGGCTGGAACTAATGGGCCAGGCAGTGTTTAAAACAATACAGTTTCCGTGTAATTATTTTGGGGCATAAGCTAGCCATGCAGGCGGCCGGGTGCTGGGGATGCAGCCCCACCGCTCCTATTACTACAGTATAAGATTGTTTTGGCTATCCTGGTTTTTTTGTTTTTCCATATAAAGTTGATTATTGTTCGCTAAAGGTCTGTGAAGAATTTTGTTGAGATTTTGATTGGGATTGCATTGAATGTATAGATTGCTTTTGGTAGAATTGCCATTTTTACTATGTTAATCTTCCCAATCCAAGAGCAAGGGAGATCCTTCCATTTTCTGGTGTCCTCTTCTATTTCTTTCTTCAACGACTTAAAGTTCTTTTCAAATAGATCTTTCACTTCCTTGGTCAGGGTTACCCCAAGATATTTTATGCTCTTTGTGGCTATCGTGAAAGGTGATGCTTCTGTGATTTCCCTCTCTGTTTCCTTATCCTTAGTGTATAGGAAGGCAACTGATTTTTTGGAGTTGATCTTGTATCCAGCCACGCTACTAAAGGTGTTTATCAGCTGTAGGAGTTCTTTGGTAGAGTTTTTGGGGTCACTTATGTACACTATCATATCATCTGCAAATAACGAAAGTTTGACTTCTTCCTTTCCTATTCGAATCCCCTTGATCTCCTTATGCTGTCTTATTGCTATTGCTAGATTATCAAGCACTATATTGAAGTGGTATGGAGAGAGTGGACAGCCTTGTCATGTTGCTGATTTTAGTGGCTGGCTTTGAGTTTCTCTCCATTTAATTTAATGTTAGCTGTCGGCTTGCTGTATATTGCTTTTATTATATTTAGGAATGAACCTTGTATCTCCAGTCTCTCCAAGACCTTTATCATAAAGGGGTGTTGAATTTTGTCAAATGCTTTTTTTTAGCATATAATAAAATCATATTTTTTTCCTTCTGTTTATTTATATGATGGATTACATTGATAGATTTTCATATGTTGAACCAGCCCTGCCTCTCTGGGATGAAGCCAACTTGATCATAATGTATAATTTTTGGATGTGTTCTTGGATTCGGTTTGCCAATATTTTATTGAGTTTTTGCATCGATGTTAATGAGTGAGATTGGTCTGTAATTTTCTCTCCTGGTTATGTGTTTGTGTGGTTTTGGTATCAGGGTGACTGTAGCTTCATAAAAAGAGTTTGGCAATGACTCCTCTGTTTCTATTCTGCAAAACACATTAAAAAGCATAGGTATTAGCTCTTCTTGGAAGTTCGGGTAGAATTCTGCATTGAAACCATCTGGTCCAGGGCTTTTTTTGGTAGGGAGGTTTCTCATGACAGATTCCAATTCATCGGGACTTACAGGTCTATTTAAACTGTTCTCCTGGTCTTGATTTAATTTTGGTATATGGTACTTATCTAAAAAAGTGTCCATTTCTTTCACATTTTCCATTTTTGTGGCATACAGGCTTTTGTAGTAAGATCTAATGATTCTCTGAATTTCCTCTGTATCTGTGGTTATGTCCCCACCCTTTCATTTCTGATCCTGTTAATTTGCATATTCTTTCTCTGCATTTTGATTAGTTTGGATAGTGGTTTGTCAATCTTCTTGATTTTCTCCAAGAACCAGCTTTTTGTTTCATTAATTCTTTGGATTGTTTTCTGTGTTTCTATTTTGTTGATTTCAGCCCTCAGTTTATTTCCAGTCTTCTACTTCTCCTGGGTGAATCTGCTTTTTTGATTCTTTTAGAGCTTTCAACTCTTAAGTCTCTAATGTCTGCTTTCTCCATTTTCTTTATGTGGGCACTTAGTGCTATGAACTTTCCTCTTAGCACTGCCTTCATAGTGTCCCTTAGGTTCGGGTATGATGTGTCTTTATTATCATTGAATTCAAGGAAGACTTTAATTTCGTTCTTTATTTCTTCCTTGACCCAGGGGTGGCTCAGTAGTTGACTGTCCAATTTCCATGAGTTTGTTGGCTTTCTGGGGGTTAGAATTGTTGTTAAATTCTAACCTTATTCCATGGTTTAAGGTCCTCAATTATTTTCATAAAGTTCTGTTTAAGGTCAATTTCTTCTATTTCTTCTGGAGTAGGGTGTTCAATTCTTCTTGTTTCGGGATCCCTGGATTCTGGTGAGGACATGTTGCTTTTCAGGTTTTTTGGAGGAATTCTTGCATTGGCTCCTGCCCATCTCTTCCTTCAAGTGGAATCAGGAGAGTCTTGGTGTCTTAGTCCAGTCTTTGCTGTGACTGACTCTCTGGGTGGATCTCCTCATTGCAGGAGCAGGAACTGTTCCTGTCCTTCCGGATGGAACTCCTCAGCACTGAGACAGTGATGCCTGGTAGCCCAAGGACACTTAGGACAAAAGGGCAAACGTAGGGGCAGAGCAGGGCCGAGTAGAAGACAGCAGACCTTGTAGCACAAGCTGAAGGGGCCCACACTCCCTTGTGGGGACGTTCAGGCCTGCCTGGCAGGGAGACACCCCTCTGGGTGGATGGCCTTAGTGCAGGAGCAGGAAACTCTTCCTGAGCCAAGGACCTTGCAGACAGTAGGGCAGACTTAGGGGAGGTAGGGTCGTGTGTAACAAAGAAACCCCTGCAGCAGGAGCTGGGGGAGGGGGGCTGTGCTCCTATTGCTTTTATTGTATTTAGGTATGATCCTTGTATCCCTAACCTCTCAAAAACCTTTGTCATAAAGGGGTGTTGAATTTTGTCAAATGCTTTTTCTGCATCTAATGAAATGATCATTTTTTTTCTGCAGTTTATTTATATGATGGATTACATTGATAGATTTTTGTATGTTGAACCAGCCCTGCATCTCTGGGATGAAGCCTATGTGGTCGTAATGGATAATTTTTAAAATGTTGTCTTGGATTCTGTTTGCCAGAATTTTATTGAGAATATTTGCATCAAAGTTCATGAGTGAGATTGGTCTGTAATTCTCTTTCTTTGTTGGGTCTTTGTGTGGTTTTGGAATCAGGGTGACTGTAACTTCATAAAAAGAGTTTGACAGCTTCCTTCAGGGGCTATAATCCCTGGCTACTGCTTCTCACTTCCTACCCCACCCAGCTTGCACCCAGAACCCCCTCCCTTGTGCCTCCCTCCCCTCTTCAGGCCCATAACATCACTCAGCTCAGCCTGTTTGGGCTTTGGGACCGAGTCGTGAGGGCAACCAGGCAGGCAGGCGGGAGTCCCTTTGTCTCAATAGCCTGCCTGCAGCAAGCAAGGTAGGCCCTTTGTTTGCGAGCTACCTTCCCAGCAAGGAGATCTGATCTCGGTACCAGAAGAGACATCAGTGGGGTGAGTTCCCGACCCGCGGCAGCAGCCCGGGACATGGAACACAGACATTCCTCATCCCTCTATACTTCCTGGTCTTCCTGCAGCGGCTATAATCCCCGGCTACTGCCTCTCTCTTCCTACCCCACCCATCTTGCACCCAGAAACACCTCCTTCTGCCTCCCTCCCCTCTTCGGGCTCATAACATCACTCAGCTCAGCCTGTTTGGGCGCTGGGACTGAGTCGTGAGTGCAAATGGGAGTGGAGGAGTCCCTTTGTCTCAATAGCCTGTCTGCAGCAAACAAGGTAGGCCTTTTGTTTGTGAGCTACCTTCCCAGCAAGGAGACTGGATCTTGGCACCAGAAGATCCATCAGTGGGCACGGAGATATGATCCTGTAAAAGAAGATCCATAGGGGAGCACTCAGAGGAAGAGATGGACAGGTGCCAATGCAAGAATTCACCCAACAATCTGAAAAACAACATGAAACCACCAGAACCCAGCAAACTTAGCAGGAGGACAGGAACACCTTAATCAAAAAGTAGGAAAAAAATTGACTTTATAAAAGTAATAGAGGCCCTTAAACAGGAGATGTAAAACTCCCTTAAAGAAATGGATGAGAAGAATAACAAAAAGAATGAAGAATTGAGTAAATCCATAAATGATATCCTAGGAAACCAAGGAAAAAACAAACATAATGGAAACAGTTCAAGACTTGAAAACTGAAATGGAAGCAGGGAAGAAACATAAACTAAGGGCTGGCTGGATATGTAAAATCTAGGTAAATGAATAGATGAAGGCTTAAGTCACAAACAATGCCACACCAGTTTGGAATTATGATTAATAGGATGGTATTTATTTAAAGGGGAAAAAACTTACAGATCACCGTCCCAGACAACAGCTAGTCGCCAGCTGAGCAGGAAGTGAAGAGAGAGAGAGAGAGGAGAGGGAAGTGGCCGCTTTTTTAAAGGGAGAGAGACCACGCCCCAATAGGCTGGTATCTCAGCGACTATAGGCTGGAGGAGAGGAAGGACCTCCCGCAATACCTCCCCCTTTTGTTTAAGTAAGAGAGTTCTAAACCTACTATGAAATTATATACAATAAGTACAAATATCCTATTCTAACTAGCTTAGGTCTTTTATAATAAATAACTTGGCCAAGTCATGAGAGAAAAGTAACTACATTTATATAGTCTTCAACCCCATCAAAGATCTGAGAAAGGAAATAATGTTACCTGGGTAATTAGGAAGTTCAGTAAAACAACTTCCAAAACATGCAACAAATCACCGAGACAACTAGCTACCTGGGCAATCACCCAAAGTCATGTTTGCAGCGTTGAAGCAACCAACTTTGGCTAAGGCCTAACATAACTGACATACCATTTTCAAAGGCAAGCAACTTTTCAAAACT
>NW_026068151.1:1363811-1371279 GCF_014885135.2 Alexandromys fortis
TCAAGTTTCTGAGCCTACATAACTCTGTCAAGCAAGATCGATCATATTTCTTACCAAAAGCAATCTACAGATTGAATACAATGCCCATTATAATCCCAGCACTTCGAAAGAACAGCACTCAAATTCATATGAAAAACAACCCAGGATAGCCAAAACAATCCTATAAAATAAAAGAACTTCTGGAAGCATCATAATTCGTGACTTCAATCTTTACTACAGAGCCACAGTACTAAAAACAGCCTGGTATTGTCATAAGAACAGACAGGAAGTGGCTGGAGAGATGGCTGCTGTTAGCCTGCTCTTTGTAAGGTCCTGAGTTCAATTCCCAGAAACCACATGGTGGCTCCCAACCATCTGTAATGAGATCTGATGCCCTCTTCTGGCCTGCAGGCATACACACAAGAAAGAATATTGTATACCTAATAAATAAATAAATAAATATTTGAAAAAAAAAGAACAGACAGGAGGACCAATGGAGCTGAATAGGTCGGATCTCCAAAATATACAAAGAACTCAAGATATTGGACACCAGAAGAATTCATAATCCAATAAAAAAAAATGGAGTAAAGACCTAAACAAAGAACTCTCAACAGAGGAATCTAAAATAGCTAAAAGACACTTAAGGAAATGTTCAATATCCTTAGTCATCAGCGAAATGCAAATCTAAACAACTCTAAGATTCCATCTAACACCTGAAAGAATGGCCAGGATTAAAAACAACAATGACAACTTATGCTGGAGAGGTTGAGGGGAAATGGACACACTTCTGCATTGCTGGTGGGAATGCAAGCTGATAAGGTCCCTTTGGATGTCAGTGTGGCAATTTCTCAGAAAATTAGGAAACAACTTTTCTCAAAACCCACTACTACCACTTTTGGTTATATAATCAAAAGATGCTCAATCGTGCCTCAAGGACATATGCTATGTTCATGGCAGCTTTGTCATAGCCAGAATTTGGAAACAACCTAAATGCACTCCATAGAAGAATGAATAAGAAAAATGTGGTACATTTACACCATGGAGTGCTACACAACAGAGAAAAAATAACGAGCTGGGCGATGGTGGTGCACGCCTTTAATCCCAGCACTCGGAGGCAGAGGCAGGCGGATCACTGTGAGTTCGAGACCAGCCTGATCTACAGAGCTAGTTCCAGGACAGGCTCCAAAGCCACAGAGAAACCCTGTCTCGAAAAATAAAAAATAAAAAATAAAAATATAACAACAACTTGAATTTTGCAGGGAAATAGATGGATCTAGAAAACATTATTTTGATTGAGGTAACCCAGACACAGAAAGGTAATTATCACATGTACTCACTCATAGGTGGTTTTTAAGCATAAAGCAAAGAAAGCCAGCCTACAAACCACAATCCCAGACCTTAGACAAAAATGAGAATGTTAAGAGAGATTTACAGACATCTAATCTACATGGGAGGTATAAAGTATAAAAAGACAAGATCTCCTGAGTAAATTAGGTGCATGGGGACCTTGGAAGAGGGTTGAAGGGGGGAGTGGAGAGGCAGGGAGTGAAGCAAAAAAAAAATTTTAGAGCTCAGTAAATTTTAATTAAAAAAAGGATCGATCATATCTACAGAGGATAGTTGCCTAATAGCAAATTCAATGTTCCTTGACTCAAGATAACCTTCCTAATCTGGACGCCCACACAATCTGGTCTGTGTTCATTCACATGACATTGATTTACACATGCTGGGCAATCACAAACCTCTCCTGCTACCACAGTCAGGCCATTTTTCATATTGGTGGCTCCAACAGCTGACTGCCTATGCTGTGCCCCTGCAGTGCACACAATAATCTATTCTTCCTATTGTGGTCTGAGGACAAAAGAATTGCTCCACAAGCAAATCCTTTTCCTGTGACTGCATTGGCAGTCAACTATATGGCTCAAAAGCATTATTTTGTTTTATTTTATTTTACTTTAATATATTAATTTTGTTTGAGACAGAGTATCTCTGTAGCTTTGGTGCATGTCCAGGAACTAGTTCTTGTAGACTCTGCGTGCACCACCAGTGCCAGGGAAATATATAATTTTAAAACTGAATTGTAACAGTCATTTAAGAACTTTGAGGGTGTAATATAGAGGACACTCAAGGTTGCCCAGGAAAGCCACAGACAGGGAACAAGGCCATCTGAGTCAACATAACAGAAGTTGTCTCAGACACAATATTTCTATTGGGATGGAAATGCAGCTCTTCTAGAACTAATACACCTTTCCACTGAGATCACAATACACATTTAGAAGATTAATAAAAATCTCTTTAATGATGTTATGCATTGATCTCTGTCCAATGTTCAAGGGGAGCTAGGTTAGACAGATTTTGCATTCAATATATGATGTTATCCATAAGTATCCATTAGGATATTGGTCCAGATTATACTTTGAACAATTGAAATAGAAAGAGGCAACTTGCCAGTCTAAATATTTAGGCAAAAGTATTCTCAGAATATTCTCTTAAGTATGCCAATGACCTGTTACAGCAGGTCATTCTTCACTGACAGGGTTCTAAGGTGAAGATCATGAGGGAGGAGAAAGACTGGACTGGACAAGTAAAAGATAAAAAAGATAGGGTGGGGAGGTGGTGCAGAAGATATATCCCTTACCTAGTAAGATTCTGAAGAAAAATAGCATCTTAGATGGGCAGTGGTGGGCATGCCTTTAATCCCTGCACTTGGAGATTTTTTTGAGATGGGGTTTCTCAGTAGCTTTGGAGCCTGTCCTTGAACTCTTGTAGATCAGGCTGGCCTTGAACTCAAAGAATTTCAACCGCCTCTGCCTCCACCACCACCTGGCAGTGACTTTTAAATTTTAAATCAGTGATGGCTTCTTTGAAATGGTTTGGAGTCAAATATCTGGACAATCCTGGTAAACAATGTATACCCGGGCATTCTAATCTCTACCAGCCCTAATTAGCATATACTTAAAGTCTGGGTGTTTTAGATGCAGTTCTCCCTCTGCTAAATTTTACTTTGTGAGACTTAATTATTTTTTAAGCATTGTTCAATCTATTGTATCACCAATTCTACTCTTCTACATTATGACACAGTAGTGGAAAGCTACACAACACGTGAGATGCCTTTGATAACCTCCACAAATTTAAATATAAATTCAGATTATACTTAAAGCTTAAATGCAAAGTGCTCGATATAGAGAAGATATTGGCGAATCTAGGCTTCTCTGAGTTTGGCAACTTGTTTCCATGAATGCATCAACCCTGTTGAAGTTGACTAGGAAAGTGTTTTTACACACAACTTCCTGCTCCCAATACTCGAAGGAGATGAAGCCACAGAGCAAAGTTATTCATAGGCATGCCCCTGGGTTCAGGAGTTATCAGGGACCATGAGGAACTTCACATACAGGGAATATGGCGACCAAACCCATGGAGGTAACCCCATAGTGTTTTCCGAAACTCGCCCTCTGTTCCTCCCCATCAGGAGACAGCGTTCCCTCACTCACCATGTTATGCTTCTCCATTTTGCCAAAGTTCTCAGTGCATCGTCTCCCTGCAGCAACAACTGCAACCAAGAACAGGAAACCACTGGGGCCAGCTCCTCTTCAAAGCCAAGACTGAAGGTGGCTGCCTGGAAGAGACCTGCACTGCTTCTGACTGGCAGGTCACCTGGAGTGCATGATTGGCTAGTGAGTCCTGAGTGACAAGAGCACCTCCCATCGGGATATAGTGTGCTTAAAGAAACAGAATACTGGTTCCTGTCCAATCCATTCACCCCAACAGAGAACTCCAGATCTGAGAACATATACATTTCAATAGCACTTGCCCCTGGCTACAACAGCCCTCAATGTCATCTTTTTGCACTCCTAGGAACGGTCCCTTTTTCTTCCAGCACACTACTTGACTGGTATGGTACACTCTGCTAGGTGGGTGGAGTAATTTCCTTTCCCACAGAGGTAAGGATGCCTAGAATACTAACAATTAAAGAGAATTTTAAAGTTACAAAATGAAATATTTGTTCTGTGGCTTCATTCTGAGGTCAGATGAACTGAAGGTAATTTTTACATGGTTTTCACAGGGATTTTACACAAAAGGAAAGAGAAAAGCAGGAACCAGATCTCGATCTAGATGACTGGTCTTTCCCCCATCGGAAAGCTGGATAATGGCTCCATTGCTTTATGGGTTTTGTTCCTTAAATTTGAAGCAAACTCCAGGCAAATGAATAATAGTAAAAAGAGTAGTGTTTCCTTCCAGAGTTTCTGGCTTAGGGCAGATGTGTGCTGTTACTGCTCTGATGGCACAGGGATGAATGGCTCTAAAGGTCCTGCTGACTTTGCTGCAGCCTCTAAGCCATGGCTTACACTGTTCTCACTATCTGGAATATTTTTCATTTTTTCCTCACCTGTAGTAGCTGATCTGTCTCTTCTGGTTCTGTTTGCCATACTGTATGCTTTGTATCTCAGGAAGGGGGCAGCTACTGACCTGTAAACCTGTGAGGAGGCACACCCCCAGAGAGATAAGCAGTTAGGTGTTTTGTATAGGCTATAGCTTTAGAAGATGTCTTTTTATGTTTACATCTATACTTCAGAATCAGAAATGGTTTCAGAATTAGACAATGGCCGGGCAGTGGTGGCGCACACCTTTAATCCCAACACTCCGGAGGCAGAGGTAGGCGGATCTCTGTGAGTTCAAAGGCCAGCCTGGTCTACAAGAGCTAGTTCCAGGACAGGAACCAAAAGCTACAGAGAAACCCTGTTTTAAAGAATTGGACACTGTCCATCCTTCTCTATATCCAAGCATGATGTTAAAAGAAAAATTCAAAACTCTGTCTCATGTCAACAGCCTTCTGGTATGGGACAGAAAGAAGATCATTTTTAAAGGAACATTTTACTTTCCTTCATGCCCATTTTGTCTACATCTTATCTTTACTGAAAATATGTCTACATGAACAATGTTTACATTTTCAACAAAGAACAACTTCCAAGAAGAAGACATTGGGGCCCCACAATGTCTCTACCTGGCTGATATGACGGCATGATGCTGATAGCTCTACTATGAGACCGATTTATGGGTACAAGCTGCAGATATGGTGCACCTTCTTACAACGTTCTGGCCAGAATTCCGAATAAGAACTTCAGAAGAACCCTATCGAATACTCAGAAGCCATTTGCAAATATCCAAAACAGCAATCTTGAAATTTAACCATTATTTTACCTTTATAATATCCCATAGAAAGAACATTGTCCCTATGACATCTGGAAGCAATTCTAGAAGATGCCATTCTCTCTCCCAACAAAGTTTGTCTTCATGGTCAGGGACAACATTTAAGAGTTGATTATTATTCATATAGGATTGTCAAAAGCCATTTCAGGCTTCTCCTTTCTCACATCAAACAGGGCCTTGAAGTAAATATCTTGAGACAGAAAACTTAAAGTTAGCCAAAACATTATGTGCTGATCGTGGAGACTCAAGCTCTGGAAAGGACCACAGAGTGTCTTCTTGGCTTGCTGCTTATCACTAACAGCAGGTGTTCTAGCCACTGACCTGGCAACTGCCCTGCTTAGCTCTCAAACTACCCCACTTAGTTGACTAGCTGCGGAGCCCCTCCTTCCCTTCCGCCTTTCCTCAGTTCCCCCTGCCTGAGCTCCTTTCTGAGTATTTAAGACATGAAACTTGCTTCAATAAACAGATGCCTTGACAAAATACTGCTTGGCATCCGTTTCTCTTTCCTCCCATGTCTTTCAGATAGTGCCTCTTCAAGACCCTGGAGTAACTTAGGACCTGCTAGGTGGGTCATAGGATTGGGTGAAATGATGTACACCCAGAGATCTCAAAAAGAGGGAAAATGGAATTGGATAATAGGTAGATTACTTAATCCTACTAATAAGTTTGTAATAGAAGGAATACTTGTGAACTATTATTTATGGATTTACATTGGTATAGACTTTTGTATATTGACACGAATTTGAATTATATATATTATATAGAATGTTTCTATTTTGTTTAGAATATTTGTAACAACTATAGGTTATTTTGTCAAATTATATAAATGCATGATTCTACCTGTTTAAAACATGTTTTTATTGACACAATTTTATGATATATTTATCATATTGCATTATGTAACTCTACCTCTTATCAAGATTTTTATACATTGTTTACATTTTGAGGTCATTGTCCTGCTTTACTGCATAGTTGTTTAAAGATTGTTTTATATTCTGATATTAAGTCGTATTCTTCAACAATGTGATGAGACTTTGGATGATTGGTCAGTCAGTTGTCTCTGTCATCTACTACACTTTTTGGAAGCTGTTAGACTGCACTACCTGCCTACTCAAGTAATATTATTGCTCTTCTCAGGCCTTTGATGGGGTTGAAGATGAGATAATCATACTTACCATCCTCTTATAATCTAGTTAAGCCATTTCTAGTACAACATGGACTCCTTAGGATAGAATGCTTATCAAACTATTAGGATGTATTCCTTCCTTAAGATTGATTATGCTTATTGTAATTCTTTTTTTTTTCCGAGACAGGGTTTCTCTGTGGTTTTGGAGCCTGTCCAGAAACTAGCTCTTGTAGACCAAGGTGTTCTCGAACTCACAGAGATCCGCCTGTCTCTGCCTCTCAAGATTAAAGGGATTAAAGGCGAGCGCCACCACTGCCCGGCTGCTTATTGTTATTCTAACTTTACTTTTGACATGTTTCTTGTGTACATAGTTTTGTATAGGGTTTGGAATTTCTTATTAAGTTAAATGGGTAGTTGCTGTGAGAACTCCTTCAGTCAATAGCTTTAAGATATCAATGCACTTGGGCATGGTCTCTTAAAGTATAAATGAATCTGTAAAGTGTGTGGTTGCTTTCTTGAATCCAGCTTTTCATTCTGGATGCTAGCTATATTGTATATAAGATCCATTGCTCTGTAGGTGCTCATCTGACCTATAAAAGCCCAAGATATTCTTACACTCTAACTTGGTGTTTTCAAAAGTCAAAGATTCAATTAGTACTCACATAGTTCAGGGTCTGTCACTCTGACTTGTACAGCCTTCAAAATTCATCATTAAGGGCTGGAGAGATGGCTCAGAGATTAAGAGCACTGGCTGCTCTTCCAGAGGTCCTGAGTTCAATTCCCAGCAACCACATGGTGGCTCACAACCATCTGTAATGAGATCTGGTGCCCTCTTCTGGCCTGTAGGCATACATGGAAGCTGAACACTGTGTGCGTAATAAATAAATCTTTAAAAAAAATTCATCATTAAAACATGAAATCAGTGTTACATGAACGTAGAATGAATGCAGCTATATTAAGTAAAATCAAGCACTTCTGTCTCAAGTGTTTGTATGTGTGATTATAGGTTTGGGAAGATTGGGAGATATGATACAAATCTTTAATTTTCTTTTGGAAAATGTGTGGATTGTTTTTAATTAAATATCATAAATCAGTCTGCCTTAGCAAGAGGAAGTATTTTATTCAGCTACAAAATTAAGCAAAGTTCCATATTTC
>NW_026068151.1:1371779-1384275 GCF_014885135.2 Alexandromys fortis
AAAAAAAAAAAAAAAAGAAAAAGAAAATAACCCATTATTGAGAAAATATGAAATGATTTGGCTGTTCAAATTATAGAATTTTAAGAAATATTGCTATTCATGAAAACAATGATGCTCCCTCTAAAATTTATTTTATTTCTTTCTCTGATTCAATGATAAGTCCTTTAAAAACACCTATCAGCTGGACTTAGAGGTGCATGGCTATATCATAGCACACAGGAGTATGCGTGGGGCCCATCTCAGTAAGTTTGAGGTCAACTTGTTCCTCATCATGAATTCTTGAGATCCCCGGCTATGTGGACTTTTCCTAATGAAATCCCCATTGGGACATGGGGATACTGTGATTGGTGGAGGACAATGTCCATAGTCGTCTCTGAGGCTGCACAACTTCAAGGGCATGGCACCAGGAAGTGTTGGCTTAGGTAATCACTCTTCCAAGTTTCTTATTCTTACTAATGTTTTCTGTTCAAAGGCGGTCCAGATAAAATGAAGCTCAAACTCATGTTGCTCAATAAAGATAACAATTCTACTGCAAGTGGATGATTTAGCCACATGCATGGATGATCTCCCTATTTGTGTATTCAAAACAGGCTGTTCAGTCTTGAAACTATAACACACAGCCAACAGAAATGGTCCCAGCACATTTTACTCACTTTTTTAAACCTACTATTTGCTCACACTTAACAAGGAAGAAATTGAAAGAAGAATTTGGAAAGGCATGTAGATAGGACAAGGAAGGGGTAAAGAAATTGAATATATTTTACTTAAAATATATAAGAATAATTTTTTAATAAAAATGTGGCTTGAGATAGCTTAGCAATTATGAGCAATGGGTGTTTTTTGAAGAAGACAGAGGTTGTAATTGTATAACTTAAGCTACTTTGTCAAAAATCCGATGACCATTCTCTTTGGATGGATGCCTAGCTCAGCCTTGATATAGTAGGGAGGGCCTTGGACCTTCTACAAAACAATGTGCCTACTCTCTCTGTGGAATGAATATGGGATTGGGTGGGAGGCTAACTAGAGAAAATGAGAGTCGGGGAGGGAGTGGAAACTTGGATTGATATGTATAATGGATAGTTTTGTTTTTGTTTTTTTTAAATAAAAATATGGCTGGAGAGATGGCTCAGCGGTTAAGAGCTCTGCCTGATCTTCCAGAGGTCCTGAGTTCAATTCCCAACAACGACATGGTGGCTCACAACCATCTGTAATGAGGTCTGGTGTCCTCTTCTGGTTTGCAGGTGCACATGCAGACAGAACACTGTATACATAATAAATGAATAAATAAATTCTTGAAAAAATAAAATAAAAATAAAGAAATCATTATTCAAATAAAAAAGATGATTGTTTGGAGTGTGATTCTAATTAGTAGTATTAATAAAATCCCAGAGTCAGATTTTGGGGTAAACATGACAGAAAAGATAAGCAACACAGCAGCCACATTCACTTCTTGCCTCCCCAAATCCAAACCAAATGGGGGGAATTAGATTCTTTTTTTCATCTCCCAAATGCTGGGATTAAAGTCATGATCCACTTCCTGCCAGATCCTATGGTCCACTAGTGGTTGTTAGCTCTGCCCTCTAATATCCAGGCAAGATTTCTTTGTCCAAACAAGAACAAAATATCATATTTAAAATTGGTAAGCAAGCCAAGCGATGGTAGCACACGCCTTTAATCCCAGCACTCAGGAGGTAGAGGCAGGCAGATCTCTGTGAGTCTGAGACCAGCCTGGTCTACAGAGCTAGTTCCAGGACAGGCTCCAAAGCCACAGAGAAACCCTGTCTCGAAAACCCAAAAAAAAAAAAAAAATTGGTAAGCATAGTGAGTGAACATTTGTAGCATCAACAGACTAAGGACTCAAGAACTGGGGAAAAAAATAACTTATTATGGAACCAAAATAGGACTGTGGAGACCATGTTAGAGATATAGCCCTTTGTGTTCATGGGTTTCGTGTACATGAACATGATGATACTATAGAAAAATAGGACCACAGCAAGGTGCTCCAAGCAAGTGGAAAAGCATTTACAGGGCCTGCTAGCTGAGGGCACCTTTAGGAAGGTGACCAGGATTGGCATGTGGGAAAGGCAAATGAGGTACTTGAGTAGAGGCAGCAGAAGGATGGCACCCACAAGGACAAACTCATTGCTGACTGATGTGTCACCACAGGCCAGCTTCAGCACATCCAGGACCTTGCACATGAAGTGTCTGAATACTTTTAAGTCATACAAGGGCAGTCTCATGGCAATGACTGTTTCTGTCAACAACCCAAAAAGGTAGAGTACCCAGAAGGCTCTTGGAGGCATGAAAAAAAAAAACCTGTGGCTCATGTGCATGGGTACCTGAGTTGCTGACAAATAGAAAGGTGGTGGTCACAGGCCAAGGTGACGAGCAGCAGGTACTCTGTGGAGCCTGTGGAATGTCTCAGGTGCATCTGGATGTCACAGCCATTAGAGAAGATGGTCTTTTGGGATGAGAGTAGGTGGAACAGCATCAGAGGCACAAAGGAGATGTGTAGCAGATTTTCTAAATGGAAATATTACTCAAAAATTGGATATGCGTGTGTGTAGGCAGGGATTCAACATGCACACGGCCATGAAGGCAGTGTTCCAAGCAGGGTCACCAGTTACATAACTGAGCACAGAAGAAAGAGTAGGTGCTCCAGAGATGAGTAGTCAGAAAATTCCTTCAAGATAAATGCAGAGACTTTTGTCCTGCTTCTGGGCTACGTAACACAGAGTTATGCCTGGAAACACAGTAGAGTAAAAGGACAGAGGATGCAGGGTATTGAGAACAGAAAAATTGTTAAGGTCTTTTCCAACATGGATACAGGTTCTGTGACTTTGGGACAGTCTCCTCATCTTCTGTAGGTTACAGTGCATCCATGTGAATAGTGAGGATGATATCCCTAAGAGGGTATTTATGGAAGTATGAATAGGCAGAATCACAAAGATCCAAAGGTGAATGAAAAATAAAGGTCTTTACTGTAGGACTTCTTGAAACCTTTAAATGGCTACTAATGTTTATTGGTAGCTCTCCAAAAGTAATGTAGACTATGCACTTCCAAACTTATCTGAACTTACATCCACTTCACCTCTAGTCCTACCCCCAAGAAGAGCCCTGCAAACAGCATCTGAGAGTTGATAGCCTGGATCAGAGGTCCTAAATCTTACACACATACTGGAATTACTTGGAAGAATGTCAAAACACAGTGTTTCCCTTCCAGAGTTTCTGGCTTAGGGCAGATGTGTGTTGTTGCCGCTCTACTGGCACAGGGATGAATGCCTCTAAAGGTTCTGCTGACTTTGCTGCAGCCTCTAAGCCATCGCTTGCACTGTTCTATCTGGAATATTTTCATTTTCCCCTCATGTGTAGTAGCTGATCTGTCTCTTGGTTCTGTTTGTCACACTGTGTGCTTTGTATCTCAGGAAGTGGGCAGCTACTGACCTGTAAACCCATGAGTAGGCAAACCCCAGTGAGATAATCTGTTAGGTGCTTTGTTTGGGCTACAGCTTTAGAAGATGTCTTTTTGTGTTTACATCTCTACTTCAGAATCAGACATGGTTTTAGATTTAGACTATGACTATCTTTCTCTAAATCCAAGCATAATGTTAAAAGAAAAATCGAGAATTTCTGTCTCATGTCAACAGCCTTCTGGTATGGGACAGAAAGATCAATTTTAAAGGAACATTTTACTTTCCTTCATGCCCATTTTGTCTACATCTTATCTTTACTGAAAATATGTCTACATGAACAGTGTTTACATTTTCAACAAAGAACAGCTTCCAAGAAGAAGACATTGGGGCCCCACAATGTCTCTTCCTGGTTGATATGACGGCATGATGCTGATAGCTCTACTATGAGACCAATTTATGGGTACAAGCTGCAGATATGGTGCACCTTCTTACAACGTTCTGGCCACAGAAGTAAGAACTTCAGAAGAGCCCTATCGAATACTCAGAAACCATTTGCAATCATCCAAAATAGCAATCTTTAAATTTAACCATTGTTTTACTTTTATAATATCATGTAGAAAGAACATCGCCCCCATGACATCTGGAAGCAATCCTAGAAGATGCCATTCTCTCTTCCCAACAAAGTTTGTCTTCACGGTCAGGGACAACATTTAAGAGTTGATTTTTACTCATAGAAAGTTGGGGTTGGGTGAAATTATGTATACCCAGAGATCTCACAAGAGGAAAAATTGAATGGGATAATAGGTAGATTACTCATTCACACTAATAGTAGTGAGTAAAAGAATAATTATGAGCTGTTATTTATGAATAATTTACATTGGTATAGATTTTGTATATTGATACAAATTCAAATTAAACTTATATAGAATATGTGCCTATTTTTGTTTAGAATATTTGTAATACCTATGCAAAGTTATTTTGTCAGACTTCACAACCCACCTGTGCAAGTAATATTTTTGTTCTTCATAGGCCTTTGATGGGGTTGAAGATCAGATAATCATAGTGACCATCCTCTTATGGTCTAATCAAGCCATTCCTACTACAAGTCTTAGACTCCTTAGGATAGAATGTTTATCAAAACATTAGAATGTATTCTTTGTGTAATATGGTTTATGCTGGTTGTCATTCTAACTTTATACTTGATATCTGTTTCTTGTATACATAGTTTTGTATTGAGTTTGAAATTTCTTATTTAAGCAAAAGGGGTAGGTGCTGTGAGAGCTCCTTCAGGCAAAAACCTTAAGATACCAATTCATTTGGGCATGGTCTTTTACATTATAAATGAATCTGTAAAGTGTGTGGTCACTTTCTTGATTCCAACTCTTGATTCTGGCTGCTAGATTTATTGTATACATGATCCATTCACTTGTAGGTGCTTGTTAGACCTCTAAATGCCCAAGACATTCTTACACTTTAACTTGGTATTTTCAAAAGTGAAAGATTCAATTAGTACTCACACATAGTTCAGGGCTTGTCACTCTGACTTGTACAGCCTTCAAAATAAAACATAAAAACATTAACTCAGTGTTTAATGCTGAATTTAGAATGAATGCAGCTATATTAAGTGAAATCAGACACGTCTCTCTCATGTGTTTGTATGTATGATAATAGATTTAGGAACATGGGGAGATATGGTACAAATCTTTAATTTTCTTTTGGAAAATATGTGTGGATTGTTTTTAATTAAATATCATAAATCAGTTTGGCTTAACAAGAGGAATTGTTTTATTAAGGTACAAAATTAAGCAAAGTTCCAAATTTCAGCTATTCATTTCTTACTATCACTTTGTTTATTTCACCCAATAACTACTGTGTACCAAGAGTTTAACTGTTTTTTTATTCAACGATACATTTATCCACTCCTTTCCCTTTCTCTCCCCTCCTCTTCTCCCATGATCCACATGCTCCAAATTTACTAAGAAATTGTCTTTGTCTATGTCCTATATAAAATAGATTTATGTATGTCTCTGTTTCCTCTTTGTTGTATATGTTCTGGGCATTGTGAATTGTAGGCTGACTGTCCTCTGTTTTATGTCTAAAAGCCACTTAGGAGTGAGTACATATATTTTTCCTTTTGGTTCTGGGTTAACTCACTCTTTTATGTTTTCTAGATCCATAAATTCGCACATAAATTTCAAGATGTAATTGTTTTTATCCACTGTGTAGTACTCCATTGTGTAAATATACCACAATTTCTTTGTCCATTCTTCAGTGGAGGGATTGTTTTCAGGTTCTGGCTCTGACAAATAGTGTTGTTGTGAAGACAGTTGAGCATTTGTCGTTTTGGTATGATTGAGCATCCATTGAGTACATATCCAAAGGGCATGGCTGGGTTTTAAGATAAGCTGTTTCCTAATTTTCTTTCAGTCTTTTTTTTTTTTTAATTTTTGGTTCTCCAAGACATGGTTTCTCTTTAACTCTAGAGCCTATCCTGGAACTAGCTTTTGTAGACCAGGTTGGCCTTGAAGTCACAGAGATCTATCTCTGCCTCCCAAGTGCAGGGATTAAAGCCATGCCTCACAACCAGGCAAGTGGCTTTCTAATTTTCTACGGAATAACCATACTGATATCCAAAGTAGCTGACTCAGTTGTAACCCCATCAGCAATGGAGGAGTGTTCCCTTAACTCCACATCCTCTCCAGCTTAAGTTGTCATCAGTGTTTTGATCTTGCCTATTGTTACAGATGTAAGAGGGACTCTCAGATTTGTTTTGATTTTCATTTCTCTAATGAATAAGGAGTTTGGAAATTTCCTTAAGTGTCTCTCAGTCATTTTAGATTCATATGTTAAAAGTTTTTTATTTAGATCTGTACTCCATTTTTACTGGAGTACTCCATTTTTTATTTGATGACCAATTATTTAAGTACTTTGTATGTTTTGAAGATCAGTCTTCTGTCCAATGTGGGGGAGGTGAATATCTTTTCCCATACTACAGATGGCTATTTTGTATTGCTGATCATGTCCTTTGTTTTACAGAAACTTTTGCTTCAGGAGATCTCATTTATTATTTTTCTCAGTGTCTGTGATGCCTGGGGTTATAATTTGAAAGTGGTCCTCTTTACCAATGTGTTCAAGTGTACTTCCAATATTCTGTTTTATGTAGTTCAGTGTGTTTGTCTTTATGTTGTAGTCTTTGATCCATTGGGACTTGAGTTTTGTTCATGATGATAGATGTGGATCTACTTTCATTCTCTCCCACACTGATATTCAGTTAAGCCAGCACCACTTGTTAAATATGTTTTCTCCATTTTATAGTTTTTGGTGCTTTGTCAAAAATCACGAGTGGATTGATATCTGGGTCTTAGAATCAGTTCCATTAGTCCTCCTATCTGTTTTTGTGCCAACACCAGGCTCTCTTCAGTACTGTAGCTCTGTAGTCATCTGAAGTCATGAAATATGATGCCTCCAGAAATTATTTTTTATGTAGGATTGTTTTGGCTATCCTGCATTTTTTTTGGCTTTTCTATATGAAGTTGATTGTTTTTATTTTGAGATCTCTGGAGAATTTTTCTGATATTTACATGGGAATGGTATTGAGCCTTTAGACTGCTATGTTGATTTCTAATTAACAAGGGCAAGGGACATCTTCCCATTCTCTGGTGTCTTCTTTAAGGATTTAATATTCTTTTCCTACAGTCCTTTCACTTCTCTAGTTGGCAATTCCATAATATTTTATATTTGTGGCTACTGTTAAGGGTAATGTTACTATCATTTATTACTTCAAGACATCTTTCTTTTTCAGAAAATATTCCTTGTAACCACCTTCTATCTACCTTCCTGATGACCACTCCCAATCTTCTGATAACCATAATTATACCCCCAACTTCTAAGGTTACTTTTATACAAAATATACAAGTAAACATATGGGAGGTTTGACTCTTCATGCCTCTCAAATTTCAGTTAATGGTATCCTTTGAGCTTAAAAAAAATTGTTGAAACTTTTTAGGATTTTATGGTTCTGGTTTGAGAGCCAAATTGTGTTTCTTTCACTGGGCCTTTTTAATGTTTTGGCTATTTTCAGGGAGTTGTTGTTTCATTATCCAGTTCTAGATTCAGAGACAAAGTTCTTTCCTTTGGCTCTGGTTTGAAGACCAAAGTTGGAACACCCTTCCTGTAACCAATAAGGTTTTATCCATTACTTTGCTGATTCAAACTAAAATAAAGAGAGGTATAATGATGCATAAACAAGTTGTTGACATTATGAAACTTTTTTCTACACAATAACTGATTTTGATTAACTGACTGTAAGTGGCTTAACATCTGAAAGAACAATTTAAAATAAGCCACCAGTTTTTTCCTGAGGTCCAAAAGATTATGATAATATGCACAAGCTTTCTCAGATGACTACACACAAAGTCTTACTCTTCTGTGAAGCACAAAACATTATGACACTGAATTCATTTATAGAGTTTCATTACAGTAAGATTTTTTTTCTCATGTTTTTGAAAAATACACAAATTAACTTCAGAGTTTCTCTACAAAAGGGCTCATATAATGTATTTGGAGATGACTGTGAAAAAAATTAGCACATTCCATTCACAGGTATCTCTAGAGTATGTTACATTTTAAGCCTTATAAGAGTACAGGGGTCTGCAAAGGCCTTATCACACAGATATCATTCCTAGGGTTTCTCTCCAGTATGTGTTCTTCTATGCATTTGAAGAGTACCATGTTGTGAAAAGGCCTTACCACACTGATTACATTCATAGGGTTTCTCTCCAGTATGTGTTCTTTTATGCGTTTGAAGATTACTATGACATCCAAAGGCCTTACAACACTGATTACATGCATAGGGTTTCTCTCCAGTATGTGATCTTTTATGGCTTTGAAGATTCCTGTGTTCTGCAAAGGCCTTACCACACTGATTACATTCATAAGGTTTCTCTCCAGTATGTGTTCTTTTATGCAATTGAAGATGATTATGATGTGCAAAGGCCTTACCACACTGATTACATTCATAGGGTTTCTCTCCAATATGTGTTCTTTTTTGACTTTGATGTATTTCATAATGAAGAAAGTCTTTAACATCTTGACCATATATATAGGGTTTCTCTCCAGTGTGTATTTCTTTATGCATTTCAAGACAATTGTGATAACAAAAAACTTCATCACATTGCTTAATTTCCCAGCATTTTTCTCTGCTATGTGTTTTTTCATTCCTTAGAAGATGAGTGTTATAAGACAAGACTTTACCACAGTGAAAATATACTGAAAACTTCTCTCCAATTTGATTTCTTTCAATCCTGCAAGGATAATTTACACATGTAAAAGCTTTACCACATTCAATGCAGTTGAACCTCATAACTAAATGAATTAATTTCGTCTTTTTTCAAATTGTAAAAAGGAATCAAATATCAAGGTTTTACAGCTTTGTTTAAAATCATGATTTGTTCTCTTATTAGGGATCATTTTACATATAGAAAAATATTTGTGATGACAAATTCCATTGTGTCATGCTTTATCTTTCCATCTATAACTATACCTATAATTTTCTAGGATATTTTTTACATTTTTGAAGCATATACTGAGTGCTTTACCACCTTTACTCCATTCATAATTTCACTATATTGTAAATCATTATACATTTGGTAAGTGAAATAAGACACCCAGAAATATTTGCATAGTCTAGAACTAATGTTTCTTTGTTTGTTTGTTTGTTTTTGTTGTGAGTTTGTATTTATGTATTAACCATGACGATAGAAAATAAATTAACTTTGTATTTTTGGATCAAATTAAACATGTACACTCCCACATAGGAACTACAGTTTATCTTCTTAATTGTTCTTAAGGAGAAGTATGCTAAATCTTTCCATAGTCCTATGCTCATACACTTGTGTCAAGAGTGACATATCATATATATATATATGAAAAAAGAATAGTGTATAAAGATTTCCACAATGAATCCTCAAAGTTTGACTTTCACAGACTTGTGGTATAGATATTAAGGTTTCTTCACAACAATTGCCCCATGACCCTTGACTGATCTGATTTCACTAAACTTAGCACAGTCACAAAAAGTATATGAGTGATACAAGGCTTACCATGGGCAATTGAATTAGAAAGTTTTGCAGCTATACTCATTTTCTGTCATGAATAGCAAGAAGCAAATGAAGCAGCAGTTCTACAACATAGCTCCCATGGTATTATGAATCAAATGGTGATATCTGTTTAGGCATTGCTACCTAGATATTTTCTTCAATGAAGGCTTTGAAGTTGCAATTCACATACATAAAATTGAAGTGTATGGATTTGTGAGAACTTAATAACCATCAATACATTTAAAGCTGTGCTTATTTACACTCTTGATTTTGTTTTAAAGTTCCAGAACACAATACAAACTATTCAAGGAAAATTGTTATGAACTTGCCCAAGAAAATTACCTTGCATGTCTTCTAGAACATTGACAATGCTCTTTGGTGTTAAGATCTTCCCAAATGTATCCTAAAATACAGTACCAGAATATATGTTATATTCTTTAAGAATGTGCAACATTTAGCTTATTATCTTAAGTGCACCTAAGAACTGTGACTGTGTTATTTACCTCATTCTTCTTTCTCTAAAACAAATTATAGAACAAAATCATAAACCAAGGAAAAGTTGTCTCCATATTTTGAAACATGAAAGAAATTCATTTTCACCTATAGTAGTTAGGTTCCTGTAGGTCTCCAGCATCACATCTTTGTAGACATTCTTCTGGGAAGGATTCAGCAAATCCCACTCTTCCTTATTGAAGTTGATGTGCACATCATCATAGGTCACTGCCTTCAGAATATGCCATACATGAATATAATGTAAGTATGACAGTAAAATACATACTTCTTTGAAAGTATAGTTTTATGATTCTGGGTGTTCCCCATTCTTGTTCCATGACATAGACAGTCAATTTAGAAGAAAATTGAAAAGAAGAATCAATTCTCTTATTCTGTGTCCTTTGTATAGGATACCACCTTATAAGAGCAGTATCTATTCACAGGGAGAGAAAAAGAGAAAAGATCAACAGGATGTTGTATGCATGAGAAAATTAATGACTGCAGAAAGGAAAAAAAAGATGGAAAAACTGGGCATATTGGTGTATTTTGTCTTTTCCACAACACTCAGAAAACAGAGGTGGGTATATCTGTCTGTGAGATGAATGCCAGTCAAGATTTAACAGAGCTGCTTATCCATTTTAAGATACCATGTATCTTGTCAGAGGTTGAGGCATAAGCATGTCTTTGCCCAAAGGCCAGTTTTGACAACAAGAAAACAAGCTTTGAGTGTCTTCAGTGCTCAACATTCTCTAGAAAATAGATCAGTGCTACCAGTAGTAATCATGTTTCACTTCAACAGTACCCTAGGTTATTTAAATTCCATATTTTACAGCTTTTTGAAGTGGTTAAAGATTACCTATCTATGCAAAATATATTCTTTATGTGTCTAAAAAACCTGATTATTCTAACTATAAGTATCACAAGCATAGATAACTATTGAACTATAATTCTAATACCTATATAACTTAAAGACTAAGACTTCATATTAGAATATTGTATAATAAACAACTGTACAACAAATGAGGACAATGGGCTCAAAATGTAACCAATCAATAAATATCTTGATCAATGGAAGAAATGTACATTGCAATTTGATAAATATATTTATCAATATATAAAATGTTTTCAGCAGAGGTAGAAGCATGAATGCATACAATATTCAATATTTAACATTATATCAATATATAAAAAATCTATATCAAAGCAATTGCCTATAAATTATAACTCACAAGCATTCACTCTATTACTCACTATTATTATTAATATATGTAAACTCACACTATCTTATTCCATCCAATTTTCCCTTTTTTTTTTTAAAGAAATCCCTGAGCACATAAAATTTCCCTTCTAACCCGCAACCCTATACCAATTATAATCAACCCCTGAATGATGTCCCTAACCCTAGGACAAACTTTGTTGGGAGAGGGGATGTAGTCTTTTAGAATTACTTCCAGCTGTCATGGGGGCAATGTTCTTTCTATGGGATCCTGAGAAAGTAAAATGATGGTTAAGGTCCAAGATTACTGTGTGGTATAACTGCAAATAGTCTCTGAGTATTTTGTAAAGTTTTTGTGAGCTTCCTCTTATAAGGTCTGTCCACAACATTGTAAAAAGTGGACCATTTCAGCTAACCAAGTTGGAACCATCTTGAGCAGCTGGTAGACAAAACCCGTCTGGTAGTAGCACTGTCACCATCATGTCATCATAGCACCCAGGTTGAGTTGTTGTTGTGGGGCCCCAACTTCTTCCTGAAAACTTCAGAAATTACTGCAGGAAAATTCATTGTTCATTGTGGACAACTTAAACATTATTTATAGTCATATACAGACATATATATTCAATGACATGTACAATAGACTCGAAAGTAGAAGTGTAGAAAAGTGAAAATTTTTCTAAATTCTTTTTTCTTTCTGTCCCATGCTCCTGACATTGAGAGAGACAGAGCCAGTGTCCATCTCCAAAACCAGCTCTATATATTCATAAATATACATCCAATTATAAAAGACACCCAATGAAATGATACGATAAAAGTGTAGATTACTGAATCTAAAAAGAATAAAGGGGCATATATGTGTATAATGTAAAAGTGTAGATCATTAAAATTAATTTTAAAAAGTAACTACTTATTTATGTATTTTACATTGATATAGGCATGGATGCTCCCTTTTGATATAAACTTGACATTTTTATCAAAACATACTGTCTATGATTTTTATATTCTTACTCAAACTATTTTATCTAATCCAACTCCCTTAAACATGTCATGAAAATTTCTAAGTCCTTTAAAGTTATTATAAACCAATTAGGATAGAAAATACTGCATGTTAGTACTTTGTTATTTATTACAATTGAAATTATACTCAAGTTAGGTATGTTTTCTTTTTTTTTTTTGTTAGGTATGTTTTCAACATTATATGGAATTTCATTAGCTGATTCAAATGTAAATACTTTAGAGAAAATGGTTGGTGAAGTAAAGCAAACTTTGTCTCCTTG
>NW_026068151.1:1385951-1387201 GCF_014885135.2 Alexandromys fortis
TAAAAATGGGGTACAGAACTAAACAGAGAATTTTCTATAGAATAATCTCAAATGGTCAAAAGACACTTAAGGAAATGTTCAACATCCTTAGCCATCAGGGAAATGCAAATCAAAATGACTCTGCAATACCACTTTATACCTGTCAGAATGGCTAAGATCAAAAACACCAATGACTGCTTGTGCTGGAGAGGATGTGGGAGTAAGGGGAAGACGCTTCCATTGCTGGTGGAAATGCAAATTGTACAACCACTCTGGAACACAGTATGTCAGTTTCTCTGAAAATTAGGATTCAACCTACCTCAAGACCCAGCACTACAAATGACAATGGTGTGAACTGCCTTATACATCAATATTGGTTGTAAAGTAAAGGATGTTCATGCTACAATCCACAGACACAGAGTTAGTTAATAACAAAGGATCAAGGGAGAGATACATCGATCTCCCTGAAAGGGACACTAGAATAGGTCTTCTGAATTGAATGGCAGTAGTTGGGTATGGGAACAGGAGAAATCAGGATCAGGGTGCTTGGATGTAGGGAGAATGAGGAAAGACTACAGGAATTGGGGAACATTTAGGAGTTGGTACAATAAATACTCATTAGACTGTATGAAAATGCCCCCAGCAGGGACTTTTAGGAAAGAGGGATAAGAAGCCTGTGGATTCTTTTCTAACCAGGCAAAGTATTCAATGTTGGGACTGGGACACCACCCAGCAACAGTTACATCTACATCTAGTCCTGCTTTCAAGATATGTTGAGTAATTTGTTCTGAGAACTTGTAGGAGTAAACAACAAATAACTGGTGAAACTTCAGGCCCATTGCATTAGAGGGAGACCATGCCCATCCTAATCGGATGACGAAGAACCTGAAGCTCACTACACTACAGGACTATGATAGAACCAAACAAGATAGGAAAAAAGTCCATGAAATGATTTCTCATGATATTCTGCTATTCTCATAGAATGGTGCCTCAGCCAATTGTTATCAAACTGGCCTAATTCAGGAACTCAAAGCAGCAGGAGCAGACACAGGTAGTCAAACAATAAGAGGAGCTAAGGAGACCCTGCTGCCAATGGGAAGGAAGTACCATAGCAACCACCTCCCACCTTGGTTGAGGACACTAGGTTAACACAGCCCACAAAATCAACTAAGCAAGAGTTATTGGTGCTCACAGAGACTCGTGATCCTATAGGGGCCTGTGCTAAATGCTTTGCATATATGTTATCAGTTCATACTTTGGTGTTTTGTGGG
>NW_026068151.1:1388783-1389248 GCF_014885135.2 Alexandromys fortis
CCCCCTCCCAAAGAGCAATCAGGTTTCCCTGCCCTGTGGGAAGTCCAAGGACCACCCACCTCCATCCAGGCAGGAGACCATTTTCTAAATATAACCCCAGCAGCACAAACACTAACAGCAATATTTAATAAACGGGACCACCTAAAACTGAGAACTTTCTGAAAAGCAGAGGAAATGTTCAATAAAATGGCAGCCCACAGGATGAAAAAAGGTCTTCTTCAACCCCACATTAAACAGAGGGCTAATATACAAAATATATAAAGAGCTGAAGAAACTGGTCATCAGAAGAACAAATAAGCCAACAGAAAAATAATTGTACAGAATTAAATAGAGAACTCTCAACAGATGACTATAAAATGACTGAAAGACACTTAAGGAAATACGCAACATCCTTAGCCATTAAGAAATGTAAAAACAACTCTGAGATTCCACCTTACACCTGTAAGAATAGCCAAGATCAAAAAC
>NW_026068152.1:0-1093 GCF_014885135.2 Alexandromys fortis
TTGCTTTCTTATGTACCTGAGTACCACTTTCCCAGGGATGACACCGCCCATAGTGGGCTGGGCTTTCCCACAGCAACCATCAATTGAGAAAATGCCCCTTAGACACGCCCACAGGCTAGTCCTGTGGAGGCAGTTTCTCAACTGAGGCTGCTCATTCCTAAATCACGTCAGCTTGCATTCTGTTGACAAAACAACAAGAGCAGAACCCAGCCAGCCCAGATAATCTCACATGGAAACATCCCTACACGTAGTCAGTTATCTCAACCAGTTTATGAAGTTGTTGCCATCCTCATTATGAAGTTGTTGCCATCCTCATTTGATAGAATGCCAAATGGAGGCATAGTCCCATGGAAGGTTAGAGTCAGGAAACTACAAAGCTAGGATTTGACCCTGAGTCCTTTGATTCCTGGCCTGGTGTTTAAAATTCTGTAGCTCTGACTTGGTTAACCTGTGTCTGTATGCTAAGCTTGTCTATAGTGATTAGCAGTATTAGAATTCTAATATGTTCTGTAGTCAGAAAAAAAGGGAAGTTCATTATTTACCATGTTCATTATTTTCTTTTTATATTTAATTGGATGTCAGAGAACAACTTGGCATGAGCCGTTTCTCTCCTTCCATCCTATGGGTCCCAGGGAGTAAACTCAGGGCATTGGGTTTGATGGCTTTTAAAGCCTTACCCCCTCAGCCATCTTGCCAGCCCACCACGTTATTTCTTTTCTGTTTCCTGGTTCATTTCTTCTAGGACTCACATCTTCTGAGGTGATATTTGAGTGGGTGGTTGGGAGAGCAAAAGTGGAGAAGTATGAAGGAACTTGAAAGGTTATTTTCTGTGCACGATGGGACAGGAGCTTAGTTTAGCTTCTTGTTTATAAGAATTACTCACACTTTCTTTGGAGAACTATTAGAGGCTTAAACTAGAGAAAGTGCCAGTTCTATTGTATGAGATTTGTCAAAAGCTGAGAAGCCAAGCCGCGCTTTGACTGAGATGTGAAAATAGCCTGTTGTTGTTGATTTTGCCCTGCAGAACATTGCTTTATGCTAAGTGTTATTTATAATAGAACTTGAGAAATGTGTCTTCTTGTGTGACTGCTTC
>NW_026068152.1:7199-60609 GCF_014885135.2 Alexandromys fortis
CTGCTGCTCAAGATGGTTGTGTGGTGTGCAGATGTGTAATCCCAGTACTCAGGGACTAAGCCAGGAGGAAACCTGCGAGTTTAAGATAAAGCTGGGTTACATAGTGACTTAGAGGTCAGCCTGGGATACATAGTGAGACTACTGTCTCATCCAGTGCTTGGGAGGAAAAGCTTCTACCTAAAAAAAATAGGCTCACTCTCTCCATCTTATTTGCTTGTCTGTTTCTGCACAATTACTCTTCCATTGTTATTGGTTTTGAATACGACATGAAGATGGCATCTCTTCTCAGTGGGTAAAAATGGGCTATTCAGTAAATTGCGATTGACAAGTGTTTAGAGACTGCAACAAGTTGGATTTATATCTAGACTAAATTGTAAACGGGTCAAAGACTGAAATGTAAAACATGGGAACCTAGAAATGTACTCTAAGAAACCATAGGATCTCTTTAGAGTTATCCTGTGCTTTCTAACTGAAAATTCAGAAGATAGAATTTAAAAGGCAATCATTGGTTAATATTTTGTTTAGCATGCAAAGAAATTGGTTTCGTTGTCACTTTAAAGACTATTTTGCTTTTCACATTATTTATCAGGGGGAGGGGCGCTTGTGTGAGTTAGTTTTCTCCTTCCACCCTCTGCATCCTGGGAAGCTGACTCGGGTCATCAGACTTTGCAGCTGACCCATCTCAGCAGCCCACATTGATCGCTCATCCATTTATTTCGTTGTGCCACTTCCGTACGTGTGTCATGTGCCTTGCTTATATGCACTCCCTCGTTCATTTTATTTCATTATGACCCTCCCCTTCCTCAACATTGTCCCTATTCTGTCTACCCCCCCCACGTCCACAGACATACACACACATAGACACACACACACACACACACACACACACACACACACAATCATGTAATATGTGTTTTCCTGACTCTGGCTTATTTCACTTAACAATAATTTCAGTTCTATCCATTTCCTTGTGAATGTCATAATTTTTTTTGTCTTTAGAGATGAATCAAAACTCCATTTGTATCAGTACCACACTTGTGTGTGCATGTGTGAAAGCCAGAGGTCACCACTGAGTGTGTTCCTCTTTCACGTCCCAGCTTATTTTCTCTTTTTTTTTCTCTGCAAATGTATTCATGTGTGGAGGCCAAATGACAGCAAGGAGGAGTTGCTTCTCTCCTACCATGTGGATGCTGGGGTTCAAATTCAGGTCATCAGGCTTGGCGGCAAGCACCGTTATCCACTGAGCCCGCTCACTGGCCCTCCATCTTTTCTGAGACAGGGTTACTGAACCTGAAACTTGTCATTTAAGCTAGACTGACTAGTCAGTGAGGCCCTGATGTCTGCCTTTCTCTATCCCCTAACCCTGAGCACTGTTACAAACCTGTACTGTCACCAAGCTCTTGCATGGGTGCTGTGGATGGAAACATGGGTCCTCAGAGCTGCATGACAAGCCTTTGTCTGTTGAATTCTCTCCCCGGCCCTACATTGCATTTTAAACGATTTTTTCATACACATCTAGACTATTTCTACTCCATAGCTGTTGTGAATAAGGCTGCGGTAAGCATGGGCACACGTGTCTCTGCTGACTGGATCCTTTAGGTATATATCCAGGAGTGCTAGAGCTGTGTCATATGCTAATTCTGTTTTTAATTTGTTTGGAGAAACTTCCACATTACTTTCCACAGTAGCTTTACCAAGTTATACTCCTACTTGCAGTGAATTTGTTGTCATTTGTTTCTTTGATGTTAGTTATTGTGACTGGAGTAAGATAGAATCTTAGAGCAGTTTAAAACTTCTATTTCCCTGATGGCAAGGATGTTGAACACTTTTAAAAATACTTATTGGCTATTTATATTTCTTATTTTTCTTCAAGAACTACCTATTAAACTCACTAAATGATATAGAAGAATGCTAAAATGATACTACATAAAATACTTAACTGTGGGAATATTTTATATTTTTATAAAGGTTTATTTTATGTGTATAAGTGTTTGCCTATGTGCCCAAAGAAGCTAGAAGATGGTGTTGGATCCTCTGGAACTTGAGGTCCAGATGGTCATGAGTTTCCATATGTCAGTGCTGGGTACCTCACCGGGATCCTCTGCCGGAGCAGACACCACTCTTAAATGTGGAGCCATCTTTCCAGCCCTGGAAATATGGTCTAAAAAGTTCATCATTCAGTGATTTTTACTATGTGAGCATCATGGGGAGTAATTATGGACAAGAAGATGGCTACACTGTTGCTAAGCTAATCTTTCAGGACTGCTGTTTTCTATGTAGCGTCTACCTTCATTGTAGTATACCATTCACAGCCATGAATTCAAAATGTATAATAGTACTAAGTCAGGAGTGGTGATCAATGTCTATAATCCTAGCACTTGAGAGGTAGAAGCAAGAGGAGATCAGGAATTTAAGGTCACCCAGCCTTGGCTACGTGGTAAATTTGAGGCCAGCCTGGGCTACTTAAGGGCCAGTGTCAACAAAACAAAACCAAAACAACAAAAAATGTATCATAGAAGTAAATGTGAGAGTGAGAGCTGATTCTTCAGAATTTTTAGAAGAAAATATTTAAAATCTTCATGACCTTGGGTTGGGCAAAGTCTTCTTTAATATGGCATCAAATGCCCAAAGAAAAAAGAAAAATAGTATTAAAATCAAGACAAAGCAAAAATCCCTTATTTTATTACAGATGTTACCACCCAGAAAATGAAAAGACAGCCCATGGAATAGGAGAAGATAAGGCTTGGTATCCAGTGGCCAGACACGGAAGAGCAAATATTAAGTCAGGTGTGGCAACATGCATCTGTAACCCCACCTCAGTGCTGGCAGGCAGAGGCAGGTGGGTCCCAGGGGCTCATTGACTAGCCACCTATCCAACTCATGAGCTCCAGGTTGAGTGAGACCCTGTCTTCCAAAATTAAGATGGAGAAACAATTGAGGAAGACATCACAAAATCAACTCCTGGCATTCACATGTGCCTCTATGGGCAAGTGCATCCTCTCACACAAATATAAACAACATACACACACACACGCACACACACACGCACGCACAAACACACACACATACGCACGCTCGTGCACAGGCGTTGGGCAGGGGGAGAGAGAGAGAATGAATATTAAGTGATTCTTTTTATAGAAAATGTCCAGGATAGACAAGTCTACAGAAATTGAAAGGTTTGGGAGTCCAGTGGGAGGTATGGCTGTTCTGCGGTACCTGCCATCTTACTGGGCTAATGAAAATGAAATTGCTGATAATGCACATGGTAAGTGCATGCTCTGAATATACCAACAACCACTGAGCTGTATAAATGGATAAAGCATACAGTATGAATAATGTTTCAATAAAACTTTGGAGAAAAATCTGAAACTTTTGCATAACAAAAAGCACCGTAAGCAATTTCACTTAATGGAAACAATTTGCAGTACATATTACAAACCCCTTTTTCCTCAGTCTGTAATCAAGCCCTAGAGGTCAATAAGAAACAGGAAAACTGGCCGGGCAATGGTGGCACACAGCTTTAATCCCAGCATTTGGGAGGCAAAGGCAGGCGAATCTTTGTGAGTTTGAGGCCAGCCTGGTCTACAAGAGCTAGCTAGCTCCAGGACAGGCTCCAAAGCTACAGAGAAACCCTGTCTCGAAAAACCAAAAAGAAACAGGAAAACTGTACAGTTGGAAAACTAACAGGGTATATGCAAAGGAAATATTATAAACGCATTGGTGCATTATAAGATGATGCTGCCTCACCATGAAAATAGAAATATAAACTGGATGCTTTAATCCCAGCACTTGCGGGGCAAAGAGAGGCAGAGTTCTTAGTGCTAGGCCAGCCTGGTCTACAGAATGAGTTCCAGGACATGCAGGGCTACATAGAAAGATTATGTCAGGAAAAACAGAGACACAGAAAGAGAATGGAAATGAGAGTTAAAACTGTATTGAAACCAGGCTTAGTGGCACATGCCTGTAATCCAGCACTCAGGATAATGAGGCAGTAGTATTATGAGTTTGAAGCCAGTTCGAGCTACATAGAAACAGTCTGTCTAAAACCTGTAGCAAAGTACATTGAGATACACCCCCCTCTGTGTATAGGTGTATACATACAGCACATTTTGATCATATCCAACCTATTACCCCACCCCAACTCCTTCTAGACCCCCAACACATCCCGCTCCCAACTCCATGTTTCTTTTCTTTAAATAACCCACTGAGTCCAATTAGTGCTGCCTGTATGCTCGCAGGCTATCCTCCGGCAGCCTACCAGGGGCCACATCCCTAGAGAAACACTTTTTACATTCCAAACTGGAAAACGTGCAAAAGTTTGATAATGCACTGTTGACATTATGGGAACACTAGAAATCAAAATTTTTGCTGGTATGAATTGAGCACTAATCTGTACAAGTCGGTATCATCCCTTTGGAGGTAAATTTAGTAATGTAGATTAAAAATTTAAATATATGCATACTTGGTGACCCAGAGTTACATGCCTCAATTAGAAAATGTTTTATGTTATTTCATGTGTATGAGTATATATGTATGAGTGCCTTGAATGTATGTCACCACTTGCATTGCCTGATCTCACAGAGGCCAGAAGAGGGCTTCAGATCTCCTAGAACTGGAGTTACAGACAGTTGTGAGCTGCAGTATAGGTGCTGGGAATTGAACCTGGGTCCTCTGGTTAGTTTTTTAACTACTGTGCCATCTCTTCAGCTCCCATTCCTCTGATTTTTATCCTGCAGATCACTTCCAAACATAAACGACATAAAATTAGTTATTATAATATTTTAACATTAAAAGAGAAAATATAAAAGTCATCAGAAGAGAACTGGATAAATTATTTATGATTTATCCATAAGATGGAAGACTACCACTATGTAGAAAAATATAATGTACTGATAATGGAAAGTCTTGACAATATGTTAGTTTTCAGCAGCTTTATGGAGATTTATTTTATAATTCATACAATTTTACCAATTAAAAAGCATACTTCATGGGACTAGAGATAGTTCAGTGGCTAAGAGCTCTTGAGCACTTGTTGCTCTTGCAGGGGACCCTGGTTTTGTTCCCAGCACCTACATAGTGGCTCACAACCTTCTCTAATTATTGGGTACAGTGGTGGAACACACCTTTGATCTCAGAACCTGGGAGTCAGTGGCAGGCAGATCTCTGTGAATTTGAGGCCAGCTTGGTTTACGTACTGAGTTCTAGAGCTACATAATGAGACCATGTCTCAAAAAATAAAATATATTTAAAAGTGCTTAAAATTCATGTTACATATATTTTGTTGTTTTGGGGGGTAGAGGGCTGGGGGTATTGAGACAGGGTTTTTCTGTGTAGCTTTGGAGCCTGCCCTGGCTCTTGTAGACCAGGCTGGCCTCCAACTCACAGAGATCTGCTTGCCTCTGCCTTCAAAGTACTGGGATTAAAGGCATGCACCACCACACCCTCCGTGTTACATGTATTTTACCAAAATAAAAACACCCACACACATAAACTAAAACAAGCCTTTTTTTTAAATTGAAAATAGGTTCTTTTCTCATACAATATATCCTGATTATAGTTTCCCTCTATGTACTCCTTCCAGTTCCTCCCTCCTCCCCTTCCATCTGGATCTGTTCCCTTTCTGTCTCATTAGAAAAGAACAGGCTTCTAAGAGATAACCACAAAACATGGCAAAATAAAATATAAAAAGATGAAGCAAATCTTGAGGTTTCTTAAACCACTTTTCATGAACCAGTGGATATTCAAGAGACCTAGATCTGAAGTTTGTACAGAAGCTTCTCTAACATATATAATAACACACAGTCTTTATTTGTCAATCCTTAACATCTACCTCTCTGAATCTTTATGGATTTCTGTTTCACAAGGATTAACTATTTTATATATAATGGCTGTAGCATACAATAAAACAAAATACAAAAGAAAAAAAAAGATGAAGCAAAAACTATCGTATCAAAGTTGGACATGACAACCCAACAGGAGGAAAAGTCTCAAGAGCAGGCCCAGGACCCAGAGATCCACTAGTTCTCCCAATCAGGAGCCCCATCAAAACACCAAGCTGATAGCTGTAATATATATGCAGAGGACCTGGTGCAGATCCAAGCAGGCAGCTGGGCGGTGGTGGCACATGTCTTTAATCCCAGCACTCAGGGCAGAGGCAAGCAGATCTCTGTGAGTTCAAGGCCAGCCTTGTCTACAAGAGCAAGTTCCAGGACAGGCTCCAAGCTACAGGGAAACCCTGTCTCAACAAACAAGCAAACAAAAACAGACCCAAGCTTACTGCTTCAGTCTATGTGAGCTCATATGTGCCTTGCTTAGTCAATTCAGAGGGCCTTGTTCTCCTGCTGGCCTCCATCCCTCTGACATACATGTAGGCAAAACACATATATATATACCAAAATCAATCAATCTTTCTCTCCTCTCTCGTTTTTGCTTGTTTTTGTTTTTTGTTTTTTTTTTCTAGACAGTGTTTCTCTGTGTTCCACTCTGACTGTCCTAGAATCTGATCTGTAGACCAGGCTGACCTCGAACTCACAGAGATCCATCTGCCTCTGCCTCCTGAGTGCTGGGATTAAAAGTGTCCACTACCACTGATGGGATATCTTTTATGTTTAAGTATACAGTTCAATGAGTTGTGGTTGGTTTGCTTTCAAACTCATGCAGCCATTATCACCACCTAAGTCCAGATTGTTTTTGTCATCTCAAAAAAAAAAAAAAGAAAAAAAAAACCTGTGCCTTTTAGTATCACTGCCTATCTCCACCCCTGCTGTCTGACCTTAGGCAGCCCGTAATGTGCCTTCTGTTTAAGGCTTTGCCTGGCATTTCATTGAATTGAATTGTGTCATGTATTGTGTGCTTCCTTACATCTTTCACTTAGCATAATGTGTGTGATGTTCATCTGTGCTTAACATTTATTGGTGTTTCATTTTCTTTTTTTGCCCTTAAAAGGGAATAATATTGTATGTATATATTGTCTCTTACTTATCTGCTCATGGGTTGATGGCTTTTATAAATAACATTGCAATGAATATTCACGTGCAAGTTTTTCTTTCATTTTTCTTTGAGAAAGACCTGGGAGGGGAATTGCTGGCCCATAATGGAAACTAGTTGAACCCTCTGAGGAGCTTCGCTTGGTTTTCAAACAGCTGCCCTATTGTACCAACAGTAGTATTCCACTTTCTCTATATTTCTCCTGTACCTTCACAAAGTCTCGTTATTGACTTAAAAAAAAACTATTTTGCCGTGCTGGCAATGACTCCCAGGACCACTTGTGTCCTAGTCGGCAGGTATTCTTCCAGTGAGGTATATCCTAAGCTCTGGTTGCTGCCTTTTTCCTCCTTAAGATGGCAATTCAGTATATCATTGTGGCTTTTCTTTCCATTTCCCCAATGACTAAAGGTTTTTGAATGGTTCTTTTTGTTTGTTTGTTTTTGCATTTTCAAGATAGGGTTTCTCCAAGTACCTGCCTGTCCTAGAACTCACTCTGTAAACCAAACCTGCCTCTGCCTCCTGAGTGCTGGGATTAAAGGCGTGAGCCACCATTGCTAGGCTGAGAGTTTTTTTTTTTAATATATCTTTTTGCATTTTTCTTTGGAGATAGGGTCTCATGCATTCCATGATGGCCCAGATTGACCTTGAATTTGTGATCCCGCCTTCATCTCCTTCAAGCTAGGATTACAGGCATGCACCATTGAATATGGTTATGAAGTGCCGAGGATTGAGCCCGGGTCTTTGTGCAGGCTAGACTAGCAGTCTGCCAAAGGAGCTATTTTTCCAGCTCCTCTTTTAGTCAGCTATAAACCTGGAGATATTTGCTGGTTAATACAAGATTGAGATCTTACGTCCATCTTTAACTGGGTTGACTTTCTACTGTTGAGTTTTTAGAATTCTTCTGTATATTTGCTAGAAGTTCCATGTCAAGTATATGAGTTGGAGAAATCCCTCTCTGCTTGTTCTCTCTTTGTTTTCTGTGTTCATGTCTCTGTTTGTGTTCATGGGTATTGCTAGATATCAAATCCCGCGCCTCATACAAGCCAGTGAGTACTCCACTGCTGCGGAGCTACATCCCCAATTCCTCCTCCTCTTCCTCTTCTTCCTCTGCCTCCTCTCCCTTCTCCTCGTCCTCCTTCTCCATTTGTGTTCTTGAGACATTGTCTCACTGTGTAGCTCTGGCTATCCTAGAGTTTGCTTTGTAGACTGGGCTGGCCTCAAACTCACAGAGTTCTGCCTGCCTCTGCCTCTGAGTGCTGGGATTAAAGGTGTGCGCTACAATACATGGCTCAATAGTATCTTTTGAAGTGCAGTCAAGTATATTTTTGTGACTTTTGATTTAAGTTCTGAGATAAGGTTGTCACTAAATAGAACTAGTAAGGTATAGAATTGTTCATATACTAGGTTAATTTGAAGGATGAGAAGAACGTGCTTATACTTATACTTTCATAGAGAGACTCTAGTCAGTTATATGAGACACTGATAAGGAGCAATTAAATTGAGGCTACAAAGATGGTTCTGCAGTTAAGAGAATGTACCACTGACTTTCATCACCTGCACCCACAATAGGCAGCTTATAACCACCTGTGACTTCAGCTCCAGGGGACTCGAACACCTCTGGCTTCCTTGGGCAGCTATTCACATGCATGTGCTTGCATGTGTTCACATGCATGCTTGCATGTGTGTGCACTTACATGCACCACACACACACACACACATATACATGATGAAAAGGTAAATCTTGAAGAATGAAATCACATTTGCAGGAAATTTGATTATTGAATATTATGTTAAGTGAAATAAGACAAACTTAGGAAGACAAATGCTAAATGTTTTCTCTTATACATGGAGTCTACATTATAAACATTTGTGCATGTATGTGTGAGTTTGTGTATGGAATATAAAATAGCAAGGGAATCTTAAGGGACTATGGTAAGTGGAAGCAGGAGCTCCCTGGGGGAAGGAAGAGACTCAGTCAGAAAGACAGGAAGCACAAGGAAGGGTGGAGGAGCAAAAAAAATTAATGAGAATGATATGATATAAGTGAATGAAAATAGCTCAAGGAAGCCCATCACTTTGTATGTTTTCTTTAAAAATGAATTAATGGAAGGACCCCCCTTCAGAAATAGACCCTAATAACAATTAATTGTCTTTGTCTAGAAAGAACTGGGAACAGGGCTGTAGAACTGGCTAAGGGGTTAAGAGCACTTGAGCTCCTGCAGAGGGACTCGAGTTTGGTTTTCAGTGCCCATGTGGTGGTTCATAACCATGGGCAACTCCAATTTCTGATGACCTGGTGCCCTTTTCTGACTTCCCCAGACACCAGGCACGTATGTTGTGTATATACATACATACAAGCAAAACACTCATACACATGAAAATTACATAAATCTAAAAATATTTTATAAAGAAAGAACTGGGGACATATGAGAGATGGCAAAGGCGATTACCTTGTGTACCTCTTAATGTTATTCCATTTTGACTCAGATGAAAGTATTCATTATACTGCACATTATATATAATAACAGTGAATTTTAAAATGCAGTGGTTAAGACTAAACCTAGAATTCAGATATCACACTGAGAAAATTACTAAACATGTCCTCAAAAAGGCAAAGCAGTTTCAATTTCAGCAAGATACTGTGTACATATGGTAAAAAAAAAGTCTGATAGTGTAAAACTATAAAAGAGTTGGTAGAAATTGGAACAACCTTTTTAGGAGAGTTTAGTGGGTACCTGTCTTAGGGTCTTATGAATGTAAGCTGTGATGTTTGATAATATATACCTTACATACATATATAAATTATATAATATATATATGTATAGGGTTCAAATCCAGAAATTTGTACATGCTAATCATATGCTCTAACTCAGAGACTGAGATTTACCCCAGCTACTTGGATGCATTTTTATGTGCATGTGTGTATGCACCAAAAGACAACCTAAAGGTGTTGTTTCCCCAGGACCCATTTGCCTTGGGTTTTGAGATGGGACTCTCTCACTGGCCTGGATTTCACCCAGGAGGTTAGGCTGGCCAGCAGTGAGCCCCAGGGATCTGCTTGGTTTTGCACCCCCTAGAACTGGTTTGCAAGCATATGCCAACACACTTTACATTTTTTACATGGATTCTGGGCATTGAACTCAGATACTTTGACAACTGAAGCATGTTCGCAGTCCTTTAGATGCATTTTGATTTAGTATTTTTTGGCTTGCAATGGGTTTGTTGGGCCATAACCTCGCTGTAAGTTGAACATTTGTATTTTAGTGAGGAAGATGGCTAAGCAAAACAGTTACATGGAAATAATGGGTCATGGAGATGCCAGACACATGGGCCTGTGTGACTACAGAGGAAGAACTTCAATTTTAAGTCTGGTAGTTGCTTCTCTTTTTTTCTGTGAACTGATCCTATGGTCTCTTTCTACAGGCTGTGCTGTCCTCCAAACTCTGCTAAGAAGCTCCTCGGTGAACCCTTTGTCCTGAGAGAAGCTGTACCCGTGGATTTGTTTCCCCACACCCCACACTGTGAACTGGTACTCCTCTTCACTCGATAAGGCTAGGAGACTGCAGGCTGCTACGGCTGAAGTTTCAGGGACATCATCAGGTTTGGCCTGTTGCTGCATTGGAGACCATGGATGTGCCTCCCAGGAAACCAGTCTTTGTATCCCCAGCTAGAGTTTAGCTGGCCTCCTCTGAGGCGGATTGAACTATAGCTTGTCATATTTCTTTGGGATTACCCATATTTGCCTAGCTTTGAATGCTCCAAACTCCTTGGATTTCTTACAAAGCAGAAGAAGGGGCTAGGGAGCCAGGTGGTGGTGGTACATGCCTTTAATTCTAGCACTGAGAGACAGAGGCAGGTGGATCTCTGTAAGTTCAAGGCCAACCTCATCCACAGAGTGAGTTGCAGAACAGGCTCCAAAGCTACACAGAGAAACTCTGTCTTGGGGGAAAAAAAAGGGCGGGGTGGGGAAGCTAAGTAGGTCACTTGCTTATTGCACATACACAAGTACCTGAGTTTCGAGTCCACCATTCACTTTCAAATAACAGGTCTGTTCTTCCAGTGCTAGGAACTGGAGACAGGGGGATCCTGAGAGCTTTCCTGACCAGCCAGTCTAGCTAAGAAGTGAGCTCCAGCTTCAGTGAGAGACTCTTTCTCAAAAAAAGGACTTGGAAAATGTTTATCAACTGCTGGCCTCTACAAGTGTAGTCACAGGTACATACATACATACATACATACATACATACATACATACATACGTACATGCACATATACATACACACACACACTACATACACACAAAAGCAGACAATGTTATGTAGTGATTACAGGGCAGTTAGGTTGTCTAGACTTTGACACTTCTAAAATGTCCTTTGATAATGTGCTTATGTCCAGGGCAGAAGAAACGGCTCAGCATCACCCAGGCACATATAGTTCTTGCAGAATTCCTAGGTTTGATTGCTGGTACCCATGACAGGCTGCTCACAACTGCCTGTAACTGTAGGCCAGGGGATCCGATACCTTATTCTGACCTCCATGGACACTCGCTCACATGCACAAACCCATACTCACCCACATGCAAATATACATAATTAACAAAATAGTTTTTTAAAAACTTAAAAAGAAAATGTGGTTATTTCTAGGAGCAGTAGCACCATTTATTTCTTACCTGTAGAAGGAGAATTGGTCAGTAGAGATACCCAGAAGGGTTAAGAAACTCTCAAAGTAGGGGCTGAATACTTCTGATTGTGCTGAGTGTTATGGGGGAAGACAGCGTCAGAAGCCTCTAGTAATCCAGTACACACTATAATAAAGTGGATATTGAGACCAACTGTATTCACTCATCTGTAGTCCATGAACTTTTCGATTCTGGAATTGTCCTTGGGTGGTTGCCTAGCCATTTATGCTATATATTTTGAATACTCATGGTTGGAAGCCAAGGAAGTTAGCATGTGTGGCCAGACTTACAACATAATAATCAGCTCAACAGGTAATTAAAATTTGTCTTAGTTCTAATTGCTCCGAAAGCAGACTGCTTCTCAAAAGAAGATAGCTGTTAAAACTTATAAAAAATATTGTATATTTTTGCAGTAGCGTCTGTCTTAGTGTTCTGTTGCTGTGAAGAGACACCATGAACAAGGCTACCCTTATAAAAGAAAGCATTTAAGTGGGGGCTTGCGTGCAGTTACGAAGGGTTAGCCCATTATCATCATGGTAGAGAGTGTGGTGGCACAATGGAAGGCAAGGTTCCAGAGCAGTAGCTCAAGGCCCCCTCCCAGTGACACACCTTCTCCAACAAGGCCCTTCCTTCCTTCCTTCCTTCCTTCCTTCCTTCCTTCCTTCCTTCCTTCCTTCCCTCCCTCCCTCCCTCCCTCCCTCCCTCCCTCCCTCCCTCTCTCTCTCTCTCTCTCTTTCTTTCTTTCTTTTTTTATTTATTTCCCAGACCCATCAGTTTTCCCTCCCTCCCTCCTTTCCTTCCAAATCCTTACCTAATACCCTCCCCTATCTAGTATTCCTCCTTTCTCTTTAGAAAAGGGCAGCCTCCCATGTATATCAGCCAGCCCTGACATATCAAATTGCAGTAGAACTAGACACCTCTTCGCCCATTAAGGCTCGACAAGGCAACCCAGTAGGAGGAAAGGGTCTCCAAAAGCAGGTAGCAGCCAGACAGTCCCTGCTCCTGTTGGGAGTCCCACAAGAAGACCAAGCCATACAACTGTAACATATGTGCAGAGAGTCTAGGTCAGTCCCACGCAAGCTCCCTGGTTGTCAGTTCAGTCTCTGTGAGCCCCCGTGAGCCTAGGTTAGTTGATTCTGTGGGTTTTCTTGTTGTGTCCTTGACCCCTCTGACTCCTACAATCCTTCCTCTCCCTCTTAATGGGATTTCCCAAGGTCTGCCAATTGTTTGGCTGTGGGTCTCTGTGTCTGTTCCCGCTAGTTTCTGGGTGAAGCCTCTCTGATGACCATTGGTCTAGGCAGCAAGTATAGCAGACTGTCATTAGACATCACTTTTTGCCAATCATCTTTGGTTCTATTCTAGGTCTCTGGGCTGTGCAGCCTCTGGGACTGAGCATACAAATCTATGCCTATGGGGGATTTTGTCATTCAGACCACCATAGGATGTCATGTATTCCAGGTTGTCTTCCACACAGTACAGCCAAGAATGGCCTTTAGCTTCTAATCATCCTGCTTCTGTCTCCTGAGTTCTGTTTCATTTTCATGTGTGTACAATCAGACCTAATTTTTATGTCATGCTGGAAAATTGAACCCAGGGCTTTGCCCATGCTAAGCAAATGCTCTTATCAATCGAGGTTCATTTCCAGCCTGCTTTGTTGGTGTTTTGAATCAAGGTTTCAATTAGCCTAAGGCTGGCCTCAGACTCCTTATGTAGCTAAGGCTGATCTTTATCCCTCATATTATATTGAATTATATTATGACTATGTGCCACTACTCACCACTAATGTTGTGCATTGCTTTCGGAGATAGTCAGGTGCGGCAGCAAGAAGAGACATGGAAGTTCAAGAACACAGCATAGTATACATTTATAGTGCTAGAGTATGAAGTTTGCCACAGGTCTACATAGGGAAGACACGAGAATCATCAGCAGGCAGAAGGCAAATATGAAGGAAAGGTTTAGGCAGTGTTATTCTTTGGGTTTTCCTCAGGAAAGGTGGAGAAGTGACAGCGGTTTATATCCAACTAGTTTGAACAGTTTTGGCAGGTCTTTCAGCTATAGGGGTGGCCTCTAGTGTCTGCCACGTGGCCTGGGACGCTAAAGGTAGAAGAGTGTTGCCTTTCTGGATATTCGGGGTGGTTGCAGGAAGTATGATCTAAAATGGCTGTTTTATTCTCCAGAGATACTGTTGTTTAGACCTGGAAATGTTCCTGAAGGCCCACGTGTCAAAAGCTTGTTCTTCACCTGGGGTACCATTGGGAGGTCATGGAACTTTTAGGTGGTAGGGTCTAGTGCAGTGGTTCTCAACCTTCCTAATTCTGCAACCCTTTAGTACAGTTCCTCATGTTGTAGTGACCTCCCCCCAACCATACAATCATTTTCATTGCTACTTCATAACTGCGATTTTGCTACTGTTATGGACCATAATGTAAATATCTGATATGCCACCCTTGTGAAAGGGTTATTTGATCCCAAAGGGACTGTGACCCGCAGCTTGAGAACCCGTGATCTCATGGAAGGAAGTTAGATCATTGACAGGGATATTGGAATCCTGCTCATTTCCTCTCCCTCTCTTTACTTCCTGGCTATCATGGAGTGACAAGCTTTTTCTCTACCATATGTTCCTTTGTCCTGCTGACGTGACTTGCTACCAGCCCAAAAGCAATGGGCTAAATGGCCGTGGACCAGAAATGTGGGCTAAAACAAGCTTTCAAGTTGTTTATCTTAAGAATCACGTTTCAGTAATGGAATGCTGACTAACATAGCTTTGGGCTCAGCCCTTTCTGTCTCCACAAATTGCCTAGCCCTATGGGGACTGGTAGAATCTTTAGCCACAAAGTTAATCAAGATGTCAAGACAACATTGTATACAGAAATACACACACTACACAGGACAGTACATAATCACTTAAAAACATTAGAAGGGATCCGGGTTTCGATGCTTATGCCTGTAATCCCAGTAACTTGAAAGACGAATGCAGCAGACTAGCTGTGAGCTCAAGGCCAGTCTGGACTACACACAGATTCATTGTTGCAGGGAAAGGCCCAGGGATGAGCCTTCTTTTCTTCCTTTACATTTTTTCTTAGCACATAGTTATTAGACAGCTTGTATTTCATAAGGATGTTTTCTTTTTGTTTTTTAAAAATGCTTTCGTTCTTTTGGGTTCTTTTGCTATTTGAGCTATTGCTCTTGGAGATTTCTTTAACAACTTTGTCTTTATACAGCATATATGGTACCATTACATAAGGACATCTTCATTTAAAAATACACTTATACACTGGCCATCTCTTCCCCCTGCAAAGCCTCCTCACTCCATTCATGTTAGTTTCTTTTTCTTTTCATCACCTAGACAGTTCTCGATTCTACTTTTAGGTCATATCTAATTGTATATATATTTAAACTCTATGAATCACATGTGAGAGAAAACATGGTATTTGTCTTTCTAAGACTGACTTAATCTGCCCAACACTCACTTGCCTGCAAACTTTAAAAGTATTTTTATTTATGGTTAAAAACCTTCAGTTGGTATCCTTTATCAATTTCCCTGGGTTGGGACATCAGGTATTACTATTCTTAACATGTACCCTCCATACATTTTGTGATTCTAATATGCTGCCAAAGCTGAACACCAGTACTCTAGATGGCGCTTTACTTTTCCAGTGTGTTCTTTAGACCAGCAGCTTTGGCATCACTTGAGCCAGTTAGAAGCATAGACTTTTAGACTTCATTCAGCTGAATTAGGTCCTCTGGGGCTGGCATCCAGAGATCTGTGTTTTACCATCACTTGCTGGTGATGGCTGATGCACACTCGAGTTACAGAACCCCTAACTTTCAGCCTCGGTTGCACACAAATCACCAAAGGACCTTTCGTGACACTCTTTTGTATGTTTATATGTGTGTACATGAGTGTGGCGGTCAGCGGACAACTTGCGGGAGTTCATTTTCTCTCTTCTACTGGGTCGATACTAGGGATGGAACTCAGATCATCAAGGCTGGTGGCAAACACCGTTACCCTCTGAGCCATCTCACTAGCCCCTGGAAACCTCTTAAAACAGGCTTTTGAACATAATATCTTCAGATAGTTCTGTCATTCATTATGAGTGTGGCCTCAGCACCACTATTTTCAAAGCTTCCCAGACAATTCTCACACGTGTATGGGTGTGGTGGGAATCCTTGTCTTCAGTTTTTGTCTCCAAGATGGTGTTGATGTATTGAATAAAAGTGCACATCAGGTTGCAGATATTCTTCCTCACTAGACCCAGGCAGGGCCTCTGGATAGCGCTCTGGGTCCCCATAAAGCATTTAGTTTTGCACGTCTTCCATAATTGTTTTGGTGGGTATACTGGTAAGTTTTTGTTGTTGTTTTTGTTTGTTTTGTCAGCTTGACACAAAGTAGAGTTATGGTAAGAGGGAGCCGCTGGAGAAGATATCATTCATCAGGCTGACCCGTGAGTGTATCTCTGGGGCATTTTCCTGGTTGATGATTATTGTGGGCAGCTCAGCCCACTGCAGGTGGTCCTAGGTTATATAAGAAAGCAAAGTGGGCAAGCCACGAGAGCCAGTCCGGAAGCAGTACTCCTTTGTGGTCTCTGCTTCAGGTTCTCCTTTGGCTTCCTCCATCTGTAAGCTAAAATAAATTCTCTTCTCCCCAAGTTCCTTCTGGTCCTGGCCTTTATCTCAGCAGTGGAAAACAGATGACGGTAGTGGGTATGGGAGAAATGGGGTTTAATGCCATCAGCTGCTGGTAATTCTAGTCATAAAATCAACCCTCATACACTCGTGTAGAAAGTGAGGCCACCTTCATCTTAAAGTAGGACAGTTGTTTTAAGTTATTTATCCTCGGGCTTCTTCCTGTCTTTCAAAACTGGCTGCTTCTCACTAATCGTGTTTTAAAGTTACTGAAGGCAGGCAAGATAGCTCAGCAGATAAAGGCAGTTGCTGCCAAGGCAGTGAGTTCAATTCCCAGGCCCCACATGGTGGAATGAAAGAACTGACTCTGGCAGGCTGTTCTCTGAGCGCCCCATGTGCACCTCCTGAATACATAAATGCATGTAATAAAAGAGGTCTATTTTAAAAATTAAAGCACCAATTTTGCAATGGCCCATTTTTTTTTTTTGGTTGTTGTTGGGTTGAAACAGGGTCTTGCTGTATCACCCTCGTTAGTGTCCTCCTGCCTCAGCTCCTCTGGTGCCAGGGTTGCAGGTGTGAGCCACCACTCTGCTTTTGCCATTGCTCTTGTGTCACTTCTGGAGTTTTAGCTCCCACTGTTTTTCCCAGACTCGTCTGTACATTCTAATCATGTGTGTGCTCATGCCGCACCTTGCATGCGGCAGTCAGAGGACAACTTGGAGAAGTCAGTTCTCTCCTTCCACCATGTGGGGCCTGGGGTTGAACTTGGGTTGTTGGGCTTGACTGCAAGCACCTTTACTGAGCCATTTTGATGGCCCTTCAGTGATGCTTTTAAAAGCCTTCTAGTTTTCTGTCACTAGAAATGTCGAGGAACATGTTTGTGCCATTCCACAGTGTCCGAATTTATTGAATAAACTCACAAGGTTTAGCAGTTTTAATGACAATTTGTCACAAAACCTAGCTACCTTGGAAGCCTGGGTGAGATGAATGCAAGTTCGTTTATTCCAATCTTTCCGACTATCATGGCATACAGTACACAGATCCATCCATATATCTCTGTGTACGTGTATGGGTTACAGAATGAATACAAGTTAAAGAGGCTGCCGCAGAGTTTGAGAGGTTTCAGCAATGGGCTCAGAAAACGTCTATGTTGACAAGACAATGAACCAACCAGTGCTGGGAGGCAGCTGCTCAAGTGTTGAAGCAAAACTAGTGTTCAGCTGTGAGGTTAAAAGGCAGACTGGGTGGAGAGCAAGAAATGGTGGGGTAGGGTTAGGCCCAGATGGGCAAATAAATAGGTGGATGAGCAGGCAATTGAATAGGCTTCCTCAACAGTAAGGGACCAAACCATGTCAGGGAATCATTGGTCTTTGCCATGGCCATGCCAGGTATCAGATGATAGGTGGGTATGGGGCCATGCCATCACAGCGTTAGGCGTCCATCACTTTATGGGGTCCAAGTGATGGAGGTACACCCTTAGTCTAGTGTACTTGCTAAGTTTGTTGTTCTTTTGTTTTGGTTTTTGGAGATACCTCTGGCTGTCCTGGAACTTGCTCTGTAGACCAGACTGGCCTCACACTCACAGAGAACTCACAGTGGTGGCACATGCCTTTATTCCCAATACTCAGGAGGCAGAGGCAGGTGAATTTCTGTGAGTTCAAGGCCAGCCTGGTCTACAGATTGAGTTCCAGGACAGCCAAGGCTATGCACAAAGAAACCCTGTCTCGAATATATATAGTCTCCTAGGGTAGTGCACAGCTCAAAAGCCACTGTTCAATATAGCAAGGAGTCACTTAGGGTAAGACATAATGACCAGATCTCAATATAGCTCACAGGACTTGAGGTGGTCATTCTGACCTAATTGGTGTAGGCTATGGTCCAAATATCTGAACTTTTTGACATTTTGTTTGTGAGCCTAATACTTAACAGTTGAGCCATCTCTCCAACCCAGTATATGAATTTTTAAAGGATCCCTGAAGCAATTCTGATGGGCAGCCACAATTACTATCCTCTGGTTGAGGCAACAGTTGCCAATCTTGTCTGTGCCTTAAACGCCTCCAGTGATTCTTTTTTTCAAACTTCCAAGGCTTAGACCCCACCCTGACTAATGAAATTGTCGTAGTCTCTGGAGGGACCACACAGACACTGAAGGTTACAGAGTGTCCAGCACTGAGGACCATGGGGTTAAGAGTGTTTGATGAGGTTGACTGTCTTCCGGCGGGAGAAGGGAATGATTGCCAATGGCTGAGATTTAAGTCTTCTAACCCTGCACCCTTAAGATCAAATTAAAATTTATAACTCCTAGGATCATTAGTCATCTTTCCTAAGAACATAATTCAGAATGGCTGGCCCACAGAGTGTAGTCGTGAACCATTGGCAACTCTCTTAGAATCTGCCAATTAGTACAAATTCAGGAGGACACTTAAAGTGGAACATAGCTATTATTTCTGAGACATCACAAATTTCCCCTCAGCAGATTCTAGTCCACTAACATATAGATTTCCACAATGTATTTTTCATTTTCCTCAGAGGAACCCAGCTGGATGAGTTTATCCACATCTGGCTAGAAGCCTCACAAGGGAGGGCGATATAATGTAAATAGTCCCAAGCCGTTTGTGGGGTGCGAGAGATAGATGGCTCAGCGGTTAAAAGCACATGTTACTTTTGCAAAGAACCTGGGTTCAGCTCCGAGTATCAGGCGATGGCTCACAACCATCTGTAACTCTACTTCCAGAGTATTTGGCCCCCTTTTTTGACCTCTGAGGGAACCAGGTAGGCCTGTGCTACACATGCTTACATGCAGGCCAAACATTCATACACAGATTTTTTTTTAAAAGTACATTCATAACTACTAACCTCAAGGTATTTAGAGGGCAGAGGTTCTTAGTCTGAAGGTCTGAAAAAAATGTAGTATTTCAAGGTGTTAGTTTAAACCATGTGTTTCAGGAATTTTTGAGATAGGGTTTTGCTATATAACCCTGGCTAGCTTGGAACTAGCTATGGAGAACAGGCTGGCCTTGAACTTTCAGTGATCCTCCCGCTTCTGCCTCAGAGTGCTGTGATTTAAAGGTGTGTGCCACCACTGCCCAGCCTAATTATCTTTAGTTGTAACCAAGCCGAGGAATATTTGAGAGCAAGGGGGGGGGGGCTGTATTATACTCAGCTGTTTAGGCGTCTCCTCCCACTGGGCTGTAAGAATTGAGTATTGCACCCTTAACATCCAGCAGTATCTGAACAGTGGCAGGAACTTAAGGGGCAGTTTGACATGCTGCCTTTTTTAAAGGAGCAACTTTTTAAAGCCTGACCTGGGCTTGACTCCTGTCTACCATTGACATACTCTGTGACTTTGGACAACTTTCTTGACCTCTTCCACTCTGTTTCCTGTCCCTGTTCCTCTAGAATGAGGATAATAGTGGCATACACAGATGCCGTATCTCTATCACCCATCATGAGCTGAAAATGCATTTAATCCTCCCTACCTCCCAGCGCTGGCTCAGTAGCCATGGTACACAGTAGAGTAGCAGGTGTTTACTGGTGTGATGGCGTGGATGACTGGAAGGTGCCCAGCATCACCAGAGCACATGGGACTACATATCTCTGGTCTAGAAAAAGACCTGAACTCAAAATCCAAAATATATTTCTGCCAAATGTGTATCATTTGCACCACTGTAAAGCTGAGGAATCATTAACTTGAACCACTGAAAGCTGGTACTTAATTTCAGCAAACAAAACCACACATTGCACAGTCGCTGTCCTGTGGGTGTGGGTGTTTGTTTCTCAGTGTTTATGTTATACTTAAATATTATAGTCTCTAGTGAAAATTTACAATACAGGTTGAGGAGGAATGAAGCAGAGAAAAGAGACAGGGAAGGTCGTCCCTCTCGATTCGTCACCTTAATGGTATTACTTACTAAAAATAACCCACTTGTCAGATCCCTTTGTCCGATTGTAAGAAGTGCTCATGTAAGACATGCAGTTTTGACTCTAACCCTGATGAGGTGTCTTGGATTCAGGACTTTGGTACGGATATGATGGCATTCCCTTTTGGGCTCAAGAGTTCAGCACTATAAATTGTTCCCAACACCTATGAGTTTGCCCCTTTTTAACCCCCAAAGAGAAAGCTTGTCTACAGTCCTGATTAGATACTGAGTGGAAAAGAGGCATTAGTGGAAAAGGCTGATGAAAGCCAAATAATTGATAGTTTTGATGAGTGTACTGGATTACCATTGGGACAAACTGGATTGAAAGGTCTAAATAAATTCTTTGTACTATATTTACAACCCCAGTAGATCTAAACTCTAGTTCAGAGTACGAAGTTAACAAAAGAAATTAGAACTTAAACAACTGGCTGTAGTGGCACACACCTGTTATCCCAGCACTGGAGAGACTAAAAGAGGAGAATCATAAGTTCAGGGCCAACCTGGGCTACATAGCCTAACTCCATCTTAATCTACACCCCCTCCAAAAAAAAACCTACTCCAGTTTAATAAAACAAAGAAATCATGGACTGAAAGCCAGTGCTAGAGAAACAAAGTCTGTACAAGCACTGAAGCAAAGTCTCCAGAGAGACATTGACTCAGTTTGATACCCAGATGTGTGTGATGGATAAGACTGAGCAATTCTGAGTGCTGCCCGTGACGAGGTAACAAGATGGAGACCTTTGTAGCTAGCAGTGGCTTACAAATCAGAGCCTGCTGGCAGTGTACGATAAAAAGGAGAGTGTACTTTCCTTCCTTGCAGAAGAAGTGAGTGCATTTCAAAACTTCGTAGCTGGACTTCACAGACATCCAGATGTCTGTAAATTCTTAGCTTGGGATTGTTGGATTGGCTTAGGGTTCGAAACAGATTTTTTTTTTTCCTTGTGGCATTCAGTTCTCTCAACCCGGAATCAAATTGTATTCAGAGCTTGCTGCCGTGCGAGCTAAAGAGCAGGTGTTTCTGGACCTCATACAATGAGAAGGAAAATTTTCTTAAAAACAAACATTAGGCTGGGTGTATCCCTGTTAGAGAGTGCCTGTCTAGCATACAGGAAGCCTTTTGTTACATTGCCATAAGCCAGATGTGGTACCTGCCATTAATCCCAGCACCTGGGAAACAGAGCCAGGAGAGTTAAAAGTTCAAGGTTATCCTTGCCAGCATAGAGAATCTGAGGCGAGCCTGGGATAAAATGAGACCCCATATCTCAGTTAGGGCTTCTATTGCTGCAATAAAACACCGTGACCAAAAGCAACTTGGGGAGGAAAGGGTTTATTTGGCTTATACTTCCACATTGTTGTTCATCACCGAAGGAAGTCAGGACAGAAACTCAAGTAGGGCAGGAACCTAGAGGCAAGAGCGAATGCAGAGGCCATAGAGGGGAGCTGCTTACTGCCTTGTTCCTTGTGGTTTGCACAATCTGCTTTCTTATAGAGCCCAGTACCATAATCCCAGGGGTGGCTCCACTCAGTGTGCTGGGCCCTTCCACATCAATCACTAATTTAAGAAAATACCCTGCAGGATTACCTACAACTCACTCTTAGGAAGGCATTTTCTTAATTGAGGGTCCCTCCTCCCAGATGACTTTAGTTTTTGTCAAGTTGATATAAAACTAGTCAGGACACCCCTTTCCCCCCAGATATATGGAAGCCTAGCATGCACTTTATCACAGCTAGAGACAGAAGGATAAGTTCTAGGCCAGTCTGGACTAAATAGTGAAACTGTCTCCGAGAAAACAGTAAGGACAACCTGCTGTGGGAGCTGCCATGGACTCTCACAGAATTGTAGTGCTCATTCCTTTCTGAAGCGCTTTAGAGATGCGCTCTTACGTGTGTGCTTTATGTAGTTGCAGTCAACACGCTCTCTCCGTCATCTTGTTTTCACTTACCATCATTTTACATTCTGATTTCCATCCCCACGGTGCACATAATTGTGTGCTTAATGGCTGTCTAACATTCAGTTGTGTAAAATAGCCTGCCAGTTCTTGGGGCTGGGCTTACTTTCCTGAGCAGACCCAAAGGCCTGCTGTCTCTTAGCAGTTGAGGCTTATTTTAGTTCCTGGAAGTGGCAACTGGCTTGAGCGTGGGATCCCGTGGCTTTCTTGACTCACCAGCACACAGCTCAGTCTGCTTTGTTAACATTGCTCTGCCTACCACTCCACAGCAGAGCCTCCCCAGGCTGCCTGGACCTGAGCTGGACTCCTCCTGCGTGCAGAGGCAGGTGTATAATCCCTCAACTTCCACAAACCCTGACCCAGATCTAATACTAACATAACAACAGCAAGAAATATCTGCTGCTTCCTCCCTCGCCTGGCGTCACAGTGACCCTGGTGTCCCCCACGTGAAGTGAGAGAGGTGTCTGAAGGAGTGAGGGACGGGTTCTTACAGCTGAAGGAATAAGATGGAGGTCAGGAATGCGATGACTAAAACCCTAGGTGCATTAGTGAAAATAGAATGGGCTGAAGTTTGGGTTCCAAGGCCCAAAATGTTGAGTGATACCTTTCTTTCTTCAAACCTCTTCTTGGCAGAAACCCCAATATTTGGTCTTCTGATGAAGATAAAGGGTGTATGAGATTGGGTAATAAAACAATAAACTGGGGTTTGACTCCTTATCTAGTGTGGCCACTATCATCTGGACAAGGACACTAGTTGGCATGCAGGATTCTCCTGAGAGAAAGTGATATTTGGTACATCTCATTATTACGTCATTCCAGCAGCAACTGTGTTGAAAAGAAGTGATTGGTTATTTTGCCACAAATTATCAGTGCTTTTTCCTTGTTCTTTTTCATTTTTTTTTTCCAGACAGGGGCTCAGGCTGTTATCGAACTTGCTCTGATCCTTACCTCCAGAGTGCTAGGATTATAAGCATACACAGTCATGCCCAGTTTCGTGTGGTGCTGGGGATCAAGGAACACATGCATCATCTGTGGGGATGAGAGTGTAGGAATTGGAAACCATTCAGAGCAAAGGGATGCCCGTACCTAACCTCAGTGAATTCTGTAGTCCCAAAGTGAAGATTTGCCTTGAAAGAACTAATAGATAAGTACCTGAGCTATGTGGTGTTTGAATTGCCGAGGCTAAGATTGCTTAAAGTATCTTTGACAGGATGTGACAGTTAATCATCATTGTCAACTTGACAGATTTAGAATCTCCATGGAAACGCCTCCAGATGTCTGTGAGGATGTTTCCACCGGAGGAAGACACCCTGGGTGTGTGCAGCAGCACCACAGTGGAGTGGGGTGGTCCTGGGCTGAAAGGGGGAGGGGTGTGAGAGCGAACTGAGCGCCAGCATTTCTTTCTGCTTCCTGACTCTGAATGCAGTGTCACCATTGCCATATGCTCTGTTGCCACAGCTAGAGCCACTCAAGATAATGTGCCTTTCTCTCCCTTCACAATGGACTATTTCCCCTCAAACTGGGAAGTAAAATAAACATTTCTTCCAGCTGCTTTTGCTCAGGTATTTTGTCACAGCAAGGGAGAAAAGTAGCAAACACACTGAGTCTAGGCTCTAAAAGTCCTGGAGGAAGGCCAGGATGTTGATAAATAAGGAGGAACTCCAAGACAACCATTTGCCTTGAATAAAATTTGCACTCTTGATTCAGAAAAGCATTGTTTTGCTTTGTGCTTGGGCTGCCCCGCTGATACACTCCTTTCAAATTCTCAAAGATGAGAATGTGGGAGGCAGTGATTGTAATGATCTGTCCCATCCATTACAGTGATGCTGATCACCATGGCTTCTTTAAGCTCGCTCACTCTTTATCCTTTTAGATCAAAGATACCTGCCTTTAGGTTGTTCCCTGTGAGAAAGGAGACACATTCTAAAGCAAAGCCTTGAATGCTAATGATCTAGCCAAACTTGTCCCCTAAATAGTAGTAGCCAGCATTTAATGAGCTGCTTAAGGTGTGCTGGGCAGTGTGATAAACATTTTATATGGATTTCAAAGTGGCTTGGGAGAAGGGTTGTTGTTATTTCTCTTTGGTCGGGCAGTTACTGTTATTTCTGACTCCACTGGAAGTTACCAAGTCATCTAGCTTGATAATGGGGTTTGGGAAATGCAGTAACAGCCTGTAGAAACAAAAGTAAGCTCCACTCTAATACATCCGTGCATACATACATACACACATACATACATACACAGACCCGCACATACATATATACCTACTGACACACACACATGTACATATTGCTTGCTACTCTTTAAGACTTTTATGACTGATGAATTATTTCTAGAGGGCTAGTGGGAAAGAACCAGAATCAGCACAGGACACCTGAGACCAAGATCTCAGCACAAAGGAGATTTATTTGCTACAGAGGGACAAAGAACAGGGAATAAGAGACAAAGACAGGCCAAGGGAGGAGGGAAAAGAAATAATGGGGGTGGAAAAGGGATATTTGCCCTGGAGGGACAAAGGCCTGTGTCTGGATTGAGAGGAGGCAGATGTGACCCACAGGCAAATGACAGTTTATAAGGGAAAAAGGGAGTTCCCTCCCTTTAGGATGAGTTGGTTTGTTTTAATTGGGCATGTTAATTAGGGTAGCCAAAAGGGGGCTTTTGATTGTTGAACTTTAGTACTTTGATAGCTGGACCTTGATGGTCAGCTTCAGGAGGAGGAAGAAGGCAAATAAGGGAATAGACCTTGGTGGTTAGCTTCAGGGATCTTCTCTATGGTTTAGCAAGTAGGAGGGGAGGGGGAAGGGCAAGGTCTACGATGGCCGTGTTTGCTGTGCTCTGGCCTGCTAGAGCCCTTCACAGTGAGGTGGCTCAGCAGCTAAAAGCATTTGGCTGCTAAGCTTGGCCGCTTGAATTTAGTCTCCAGAACCCACATAGTTAAAGTAGGGAATTGACTTCTGCAAGTGACTTCCACATACATTTACAAAAGGAAAGAAATATAAAAACAAACAAATAAATAAAGGAAAAGTCTATTGCAAAAAAATTGCTCAACAAAACCTGTGTGAAATGGTATGAGCCTGTAACCCCAGTATGAAAGAGGGTCATGAGTTCAAGTCCAGTGTCCATACACATAGGCACACAAAATAAATGTAAAAAAAAACACACCCAACTTTAGCTTTGATTTAGAAAAAAGTTCTTCTCACTCAGACACATATCTACTGCACAAAGGGAAGTGTGACAATGTACTGTAATTCAGGATTTTTTTTTTCATTTTTGGAAAGGGTCTCTTGTATCCTGGGACAACCTTGGATTTGCTGTATGGTGGATCCCCCTGCCTCTACCTCCTGAATGTTGGCATTATAGGTGTACACTACCATATCCCGTTTATATGGCGCTGGGAGAAAACCCAGGGTTCCAAGTACTAGGCAAGCACTCTGCCCACTATGCTTCATCTCCAGTTGAAGTTCTGTAAGCAGGTGATTAACCTTAATTCTCTATCTTGCTCATATTCATAGGTCTACTTGAAATGGATTATTAAAAATGCTGCAGGATCGCTGGCAGTGGCAGGCAGCAGAAACACTGCAGGTCCTCAAGGGGTGGCAGCAGACCATGTGGTGGCAGGCAGTGAGCCCTGAGAGCAACCAGTCCCAGGCAGGGATGACTGCAGGTCCCCAAAGTGGTGGCTGGTCCAGGGCAGGGAGACACGTGGCGGTGGGCAAGAGACAGAGACATGGGTAGGTACACCATGCAGAGTGAGGTTGGATATTTATTCAGTGGGTTATGGAGGGGGAAGGGGAGAAGAAGAGCAGAGAGAAGGAGAGACAGAAGTGGGGAGAGGCAGAAGCTGCCTCTTTGAGAGGGAGATGGAAAAGAGAAGGAAGTCAGGCTGGAAGCTGAAGATCAGCCTGCCTCAGCAGGAGGGGGAGGGGGAGGGGGTGTGGCTTGTCTCTTAAAGAGACAGAACAGATACTACACTACTTCTTTCTCTGTTGGCTAAGAAAATATTCCTGTCTAATAGACACATGTCATGAAGAAAAATGTGTGTATATTGTAAATTCTCTCAAAAAAAACCCCACAAAAACCAAAAATGGTTTTATTGGCTGAGACACACCTTTAATCCCAGTACCCAGGAGTCAGATGCAGATGGATCTCTTGAGTTCGAGGCCACCCTGGTCTACAAAGCTAGTTCTAGGGTGACCTTGTCTACATAGAGAAACCCTGTCTCAAAAAAAAAAAAAAAAAAAAAAAAAAAAACAAGCTGAAATGTGGTTTGCCGAATCAGTCTTCTGTCTTTTGTGCTGAGCATCAAGCCTGTTGCCTTGAGCATTCTAGGCAGGTGCTTTACCACTGTGCAGCCTGAGCCCTAAAACGTCTTCCATAGAGGCATTTGCTGCTTCCCAGGCTGAGACTGTTAGATGGCAGAATTCTCTAACAGGCAAAGGAAAGTTGATAGAGTGAGAAGATTAAGATGGCCCAGGGAGGATGCAGATTGGGACACACAGAATATGCAGATTTAGGGAGCATTGCTGCCAGTATCCAGCCATACTATCTTGGACATCTGCATAATATGGGTTTGACTAGAACTTCTGTAAGGTTCTTTCCAGTGCCACAACTAATAAGCTGAGCTTACAAGCATAGCAAAGACCCATAAAGCATTTAAAATGGGTCCTTTGGATATAATAAAGCAGCCTTGGTGCTGCGCGTAGTGGCAAACACCTTTAATCCCAGCACTCTAGAAGGCAGAGCCAGGTGGATATCTTTGAGTTTGAGGCCAGCATGGTCTCCATAGAGAGTTCCAGGACAGCTGACACTACACAGAGAGACAAAAGAAGAGAAAGAAGAAGGTAAAAGCAGGAGGAGAAGGAGAAACCTCTTTGGGGCAGGGTTTTAAGACAAGTTTCTATCTGTCCAACAATAGGTTGATTAGCTTATACTGCTTGGCAAAGCACTTTAGGGTAGAGTTTAGAGCGTAGATTATGGAGCTGGATTTGATTTTATTTCTGTGTGTGGGTATGTATGTATGTATATGTATATGTGTGAGTATGGTGTATTTATCTGTGGTACAGATACAAGTGTGTGTATCAGGGGTGTTCATACACACTGATGCCAGAAGGTGTCTGGAGACCTGTTCTATATTACTCTTGAGATTGTCTCTCACTGAAGCTGCAAGCGACTGTCAAGTCTCAGCAGTCCATCTGTCAGCTCCTATTAGTTCAGGGATTGCAGGTGCATGCATGGTCATGGCCTGCTGTTTTTCAGAAGGGGTGCTGGGATCTAAACTCAGGTCTCCATGCTTGCCCATTAAATACTCTTTTTTATTTTAAATGTTTTATTTATTTTCCATACCAACCACAGTTCCCCGTCCCTCCCCTCCTCCTGCTATTCCTACCTCTCCCCCCACCCTATCCCCCATCCACTCTTCAGAAAGGGTAAGGCCTCCCATGGTGAGTCAACAAAATCTGACACATCACTTTGAGGCAGGGCCAAGTACACCCTCTCGGTCGTGTCCCCCTCTCCCCACATCAAGGGTGAGCAAGGCATCTCACCATAGGAAATGAGCTCCAAAGAGCAAACTCATGTATTAGGGATAGATAGTTCTAGTCCCACTGCCAGGGACCCCACAAACAGACCAAGCCTCACAACTGTCACCCACATGCAGAAGGCCTAGTTTGGTCCTATGCAGGCTCCCCAGCTGCCGGTCCAGAGTCTGTGAGGTCCCTAAAGCTTGGGTCAGCAGATTCTGTGGGTTTCCCAATCATGATCTTGACCTCCCCCCTTGTTCATATAATGTCTTCTCCCTCTGTTTGACTGGACTTCCAGATCTCAGCTCAGTGCTTGGCTGTGGATCTGTTTCCATCAGTTACTGGATGAAGGTTCTATGGTGACAGCTAAGGTAGTCACCAATCTGGTTACAGGAGGTCAGTTCAGGCATCTTCTCCACTACTGCTAGGATTCTTAGCTGGGATTATCCTTGTGGATTCTTGGGAATTTCCCTAGCACCAGGTTTCTCCCTAACCCTCAAATGGTTCCCTCTTTCATTGTTCTCCCTCTCTGTCTCTCCCACAGTGCAACCACCATGTTCCCTCATGCTTTCATCCCCCCCCCCCCCCCAGTTTATCCATGAGATCATATCTATTTCCCTTTCCCAGAGGGATCTATGCATGTCTCTCTTAGGGCCCTCCTTGGTACCTAGCTTCTCTGGGGTTGTAGATTGTAGTCTGGTTATCATTTGTTATACACCTAATATCCACTTATGATTCGAGTGAGTACAAACTGTGTTTGTCTTTCTGGGTCTGTGTTACTTCAACTGGGATAATTTATTTTCTAGTTCCATCCATTTGCCTGCCAATTTCATGAAGTCAATTTTTGTTTTTACAGTTAAGTAATACTCCATTCTATAAATGTATCCCATTTTTAAAAATCCATTCTTTGGTTGAGGGGCATCTATGTTGTTTCTGGGTTCTTGCTATTAGGAATAAAGCTGCTATGAACATAGTCACCACTGAGTCATCTTTATAAACCCTGTGAGCTTGGACTTTAATTTAAAAAACTGGTTCTACTAGACAGACAGTGGTGGCACACACCTTTAATTCCAGCACTTGGGAGGTAGAGGCAGGCAGATCTCTGAGTTCAAGGCCAGCCTCGTCTACAGACTGAGTTCCAGGATGGCCAGGGCTGTACAGAGAAACCCTGTCTTGAAAAACAAGCAGACTTTCTCAAGAGTGCTATTGCTGGGTCTTGAGGTAGATTGATTCTCAATTTTCTGAAATACCGCCATACTGATTACAAAGTGGCTGTACAAGTTTACATTCCCACCAGCAATGGAGAAGTATTTCACTTATTCCACATTCTCTCCAGCATAAGCCGTCATTGGAGTTTTTGATTTTGGTCATTCTGACAGGTATAAGATTATGTGTCTCAGAGTTGTTTTGATTTGCATTTCTCTGATGACTAAGGATGCTGAGCATTTCCTTAAGTGTCTTTTGGCCATTTGAGATTCCTCTGTTGAGAGTTCTCTGTTTAGATCTGTACCTACTTTTTATTGGATTATTTGGTGTTTTGATGTCTAGTTTCTTGAGTTATTTGTATAGTTTGGTGATCAGACCTCTGTCTGATGCGGGGGTTGGTGAAGATTTTGTCCCATTTAGTAGGCTGCCTTTTGGTCTTATTGACTGTGTCCTTTGCTTTACAGAATCTTTTCAGTTTTAGGAGGTCCCATTTATTTATTATTGCTCTCAGTGTCTGTGCTACTGGAGTTATGTTTAGGAAGTGGTTTCCTGTGCACGCGCATTGAAGGCTACTTCTCACTTCTCTTCTATGAGGATGCACGGTCACACCACAAGGACATTTGCTCAACTCTGTTCATAGCAGCATTACATAATGGAGTACTACCCAGCGGTAAAAAACAATGACATCTTGAAACTTTCAGGCAACTAGATGGAACTAGAAAAGCCATCCTGAATGAGGTAACCCAGATCCAGAAAGACAAATATAATATGTACTCACTCATAAGTGACTTTTAGACAAAAAGGCTACAACCCCAGAGAACCTGTACAAGCAAGAGGACACTAAGAGAGACATACATGGATCCACCTAGGAAGAAAAAAAGGACAAGATCTCCTGAGTAAATTGGGACCATAATAGGTAGGAGGGAAGGTGGAAGGGGAGAGGGGAGGAGGGAAGGGGAGTGGGAAATTGTATAGCAATAAGAAAGGAAAAACAAACAAACAAACAAAAAACAACCAAAACTGGTTTTGCTACCACCTAGTGGGTGCCCAGGGACAAATTATCTAAGCTCTCTGAATATCAGTTTCTGCCTGTGTGAGATGAAGATGAAAGGCAGTAATATATGTAAAGCAGTTAGCCTAGCAGCTGACAAAGCGGAAGTGCTCCATCAACTATGCCTGCTAGCGCTGCTGGTGCACTTATGGCTGTTAACGGAATTCTCCTCACATAGGCATGGATGCAGTTCTGCATAATTTCCTGGCTATAGCTTTGTCTTTCTAGAGGGAGTTGGAGAGAGGCATGTGTGGATCTTTTTAGCCCCAAGGTAGCTTTAGCTAGGCAGAATTGGATTCCATTCCTTGCTCTGCTGTGTACAGTACCCTCATTTGGGAAGTGATGCCAGGTATAATACCTGCCCAGGAAGGTTGCCAATATGACAATAGATAGGAAGGACTTAACACTGTGCCAGGTATCTGGAAAGCACCTGATAAATGGGGCCCATGATGAAGGTGATAACAATAATAGTAAGGGACCAGTACCATCCCAAGCTCACCACACTGGGAGTGTGGATCCACACACATGTTAAGAGGCAGCAGTTGCTGTTCCTGAAAGGCTAGCAAAGCAATGTGGCTTCCCAGACAGTAGCTAGGTATTTAAAACAGACCTGGTTTTGGATATGTGACAAAAACAAACAAAAACAAACAAAAACCAAAAAACCTGATTGATTAGAGCACCATTCTTATTTATTTTGCCAGTCCCTTTATAGCTGAGAACCTTAAAGGAAAACGTGTGATTCTAAAGTAACCCTGTTCTTCTAAGGCTCAATTTCAGTTGTTCACAACATCTTATCTGTAAGCTTTGTCAGGAATATCTTAGTACATGGCTCTGCTGTTCTTTGGTGAGGTGGACGACACATAACTTCCTGAGCCTCCCGATGAGTATAGGATGAATTCGCTGGCTACCGCACTGGTGTGGAAAAACAATGGTTCTCAAGGATGTGATCTTACAATAGGTGAACTTGTAGGTGGGCTGTAGAGGCATTATCGAATAAAAGTCAAAGGCGCTTGTTCCTGCTGGTTCTGGAGGTGTGCCCATTTACTGAAAGGTGATAGAGGGAATGATTCTTTTGCTATCCCTCTGTTTCCTCTTTAGTAGTCTGTTAAGTCTAATCAGGAGAAGAAAACAGCTAGTTTTGCAAGTAAAGCCAAGTATAAGGTTTCTATTCTTTCCCACACTACTTGGGGTAGGAGGGTGCTGGCCAGTTTCCAAGGCACCCTACAGGACACCCACCCTCCACCCCAGCCTCCAACATTCTTTGTCACTTTATTAAGGAATACTAACTGCAGGAACGGAAGGCTTCGCCACGAGGATCTTCCAGTAACATTTCTTCAGTGTCCCAGGTATCTATTCTCTTTTTTGGCCTACGAGCTAAGGTTATAGAAATGAAAATGAGTTTTGGATAAAGATTTCAGGGTAGTTGCTGACCTCTAGAAAGACACACACTATTTGCTACTAGATTCCTTCTACCGAGCTTTCATCCTCACCCCTTACCCCCGGAACTGTGCCCATTTTCTCCTTAGTGGCTTCGGCCAAGTGAACATCCCTGAATAATGCATAACAAACAGTTCAGCCTGAGGTGACATGATCATTGTCAGTTGACAGTCAATATATGTCAAGTGCTGGAAGATTTTCCATGTTAGGAAATGGAGGTCATCACTAGCATTTAAATATTTTGTGTATAGTGTATGTGTATGTGTGTTTGTGTTCATGTGTATGAGGAGGCCAGGGCTTGACTCTTCAGGGTTCTCTTTCTTTTGGAGACAGAGTCTCTCACGGAACTTAAATCTCACTGATTGGCTAGGGTGGGTAGCCAATGAGCTCCAGATGCTCCTTTCCCTACTGCTTACCCCAGGCTAGGGTTACAGCTTTGTTATTGGTGCAGGAGATTCAAACTCAGTTCTTCTTGCTGGCATGGAAGGCACAGGAAACACCGAGTCATCTCCCCAGTGACCCATCAGTAGCAATGTTCATGTCTCCACAGTGTGGATGCATCTTAATTTAGTTAGCTATCCCTGTCATTGGGCATTTACATTGTTTCCAACATTTAGCTCTTGTACTGGATGATATAATTGGAATATTATTTAGTATACTTTTTGGGTACTTCTGTAATTAGCTTTGTAGACAGCTAAGAAATGAGACTAGTAGTTTAAATGGTTACCATAGTTTAAGTTCTTTTTAAACATATTATTTTATTTTAATGTGTATGAGTCTTTGGCCTGCATCACATTTATGCCTGTGAAGGTTCTTAATAATATTGAGAAAAGGAGGGAGAGAGAGAGAGACAGGTAATATACCCTACATAAAGGTTATGCCAATTTGCGCTTCCACTATTGGCACGCATAACCTTTAAGTTATTGCTATGGCCATCCAAAGATCTTGTGTCAGCTAATGCTGGGTTACCATGCTGGCCTATCAGAAGATGGTCTCAAAGCTTTGTCCCATACTTCTCTCTATAACACACCGTAGTGTGAAAAGTGAGTTTCATTCTCAAAATAGGAATGCTATTGTAGAAAATATAAAGGATGGCCTATATAACTTTTCTTTTATAGCCAACAATTCAACATTACCTTTGAAAAGATTGTTGTCAATAGATGGAGCTGCAGTCTGTGTCTCATAACATTGGCTGTTGCAAGGTTTGGTAATACTCTGAGTTCCAATCTTCCGAGAACATTCACCTTCCTCCATGATTACATCCAAAGCAAATGTTACTGACATATTCTTTTTGGGCCTTATTCGCAGACCATCTTTCTGTATGCCAAGAAGAAGAGGGAAATCGTCAAGTAGTCCTCAAGAGTTCAATTACAGACCATGGGCAATAGCATTTCAAAAAGCCATTTACCTGTAGGATTGGCTTTAAGGGCCTAGCATCCAGTGAGCGCTGTATTAAATGTTGTCTTGATTCAAAATGCTGCCTTTTCTCAAAGTGTCTTTGTTCAACATGCTGTCTATGTTCCCGGTGTTGTCTTTTCTGAACGCACTGTCTGTTGTCTTTGAGCATTCTCCCTCTGTTAGCTATGCTAAATTTGAAAGAACAAGTCAGTAGAAGAAAGAGACATATTTCAAGACTTTCCCTCTTGTTTTTGGTGCTGGGGCCTGCGTTTAGACCATCCATGAATGTGGCTAATGTTCTACACTGAACTGTCCCTGCCTTCAAGCTCTTTAGCCAATGCAGCTGCCGTCCTATCTTTTCCCTATGCCTTTGGGCAGTGAAAATAACAACAGAGCAAGAGGACATTTCAGCCTTACAGTCCTCAAAAGCCTGAGCGTGCGCTAGGTATCTTTTCAACACTCCTGTTCTTTCTATCGTTCCATGGTTAAGCAGATCAGAGAACTGGAGGCTGAGAATTCAGAGCAGCTGTGTAATATTCATCTGTAGAATATTGTCAATAGGCTCCTTAAGGGGCACATGTTCCCTCTTGTCTTCCACATGGCAACTCAGGGAACAGATGTCCTTTTTAGGAGAAGCCCTAATGCTGATAGGTTGGCCTTACCTTTTTTTTTTTTTAACCTCTATGCCACTCATCCCACTAAAGTGACTGCTGAAGCTGTTCCAGGGTAGGTAGTATACCCAGCAATGTTGATGGGCACTGCCATAGCCCCACTTGGGCCATCAGATTCTCCAGGGCTTACTGCCCTGAATTCAAGTACCTCTCAGAACTCGTGGGTCATGTTGAAGATTGGCTTCCACTTGTATGGTCAGTCAACCAAAAGACAGCAGCTCAGTACCTGTCCGATGAGCATCTCTCTCCACAGCCTCTGATGTTCTTGGAGGTTGAGATGCTCTTACTGGATGTTTGTTGTCGAGTACACAGCTCATCGTATTGATCCCCAATAGCAGCTAACAGCCAGCGCAGGCCTATAATTATCGGCTGTTGGTTCCTCTTTGGGAGGTTTTTCATAGTTGAACATGGCTCCTGTAAACAAGAGAAAAGAAGGCCTCAGATCTGGATCCCTGGACCTTTAGGGTCTAAAGGCCTGATCACTGTCATCTAAATGTCAGAGGTAGATGTGCTGTGCCTAAATAGGTTCTCAGCTTCCAAGGAAACACTCAGCATTCACATCTGAGAGAGTAGGTGTAGAGCATAAAAGCTGGGGCCTTTAATACAATGGCTATAGTGCCTTCATTGTGTGACCTCAAGCAAGTCACTGAGACCTTCAGGTCATTTAGCTTTCTCACGTATAAAATGGGGATATTAAAATCTTACAGAACTGCTTTGAAGGCAGAGTGTAATATGTGTTGTCATTATCAAGGTAGAAATAATCACAACAGATGTTGCCTGTCAGGGAAAGGAACTTTGCCTCCAAGCCAGCATTTGGGGCTGATGACAGACAGGGAAGGCCCTGGTTATATTAGCCAGGGCTAGAGGAAGAGAAGGAAATGCTGCCACTCACCACACGGCACATGGACTTAGTCTCATTCACTAGCTTTTCCAGAAGTAGATATTCGATGATATCGCAAGGCAAGAGGGCTTCCTCCTTGTCTTGTTTGTTTGCCAGGCTAGAGCAGGGCATATGAAAGAGCAGAAAAGATGAGAAGAGTGGAGCCAAGGTGAAGTCAAAGGGAAGGGAAAAGCCCTGCATGGTGGCACACACCTTTAGTCCTGGCCCTTGGGAGCCAGAGGCAAGCGAATCTCTGAGTTCAGGCCAGCCTGGTCTACACAGCAATACCGTATCTCAAAAACAACAGAAAACAAACCAAAAAAAAAGGGGGGGGGTAGGGGAACTGCCACGTGTTCAGGAATTGGGCCTAAATGTATACCCAGTGAGACTGGCTAGACAGTGGAGGAAAAAAATAGTGCAAATTATTTGAATCCAAGATAATCCCCAGAGCTTATTTCCCACTTCCTCTGTATCATGCCTGGAACTTTAATTACGGTCGCTAATTGGGATATGAACAGGTGTGGAGTTTTGCATACTCCAGTTGGGTTGCTAATGAGGGATGAGACTGGCAAAAAGGGAGTTGGAAGGGGTGAGGCGTGACAGGTTACTGGAGGTCTCCCTCTGAAACGAGTGCCAGTTACATAAGTCTTGAGCCACCAACTGAGGGAGGAAGGCATAGGAACTTACATTATACAAAAGGGGGGGGGGTGGTTGCTCACTGCCATCATCAAGTTTCGGGACCAGAGACTCAAACCAGAAAAGAGCAAATCCAGGAAGAGTCTTCAGCAAGAGTCAGGCTTGGGGATGGGAGATCTCGATGGTATTTCTCTTTGATGAAGAGACGGGGTTCGTTTGTATAGTTAGCTGTAGTGTCTCGCATGGCAGTGGGGAGTAGAAAGTGGCTCTTGAAAACAGTGACCAGTGAAGTAGGCCTTTCTGCCTCATTGAGCCTAAAGGGGTCTAGCTCCCTGTGACCAAAGGAGTGCCCAGCCTTTAACCTCTATACCTTTCCCAAGGCACAAATTGGCAAAGGGAAGTAGACCACAAAGACAGAAACTTACATTAAGATGGGCTTCCCTGCTACCCTTTTATCAAACATCAGGCGTGTTAAGATGATCTTCACTTCCTGTATGCGTGCTGTGTCACAAGAATCGAGGACGAAAACAAGCCCGTGTGCCTCAGCATAGTAGCTCGGCCATTTCTCTCGGCCTTTTTGGTCTCCATTGAGGTCATAGAGAGATACTTGATAATCATCTAGTAGAAGTCTAATCTGTGTTGGCTTCGTATTGCTGTGCATCTTGCTAGGAATTACTACAAACCGAAAGAGGGGAGAAGCGACCACAGTGTGGCAAAAGGTAGTTAGATAAGATTGTTCATCCTCCTGCAGAGCCTGCCCCCAGAAACCTTACTGAAGTGGCCTGCCACCCCGCTCAGATTCATGGATGCATCGTTCTAGTTCTTGGTTGTTGCTGCTGCTATTGTTTTGTTGGTTGGTTTTCTTTTAGACAGAGTCTCACTATGTAGCCCTGATTAACCTGGAACTCACTCTGTAGACCAGGCTGGCCTCCAACTCACAGATACCCACCTGTCTCTGCCTTCTAGAGGGCTGAATTAGAGGAGTGCGTCACCATGCCCAGCAAAATGCATCTTTCTAAATCACTTTTCCTGTGTTCCCCTTCCTGGCTGTACTACGTTAGTGAATAAATTGAATGGTGGCCACAGTGGACCTGGTTCCTATCCAAGTCTCCTCACCCTCCATGTCTCTCTTTTCCTGGGCCTTCACAAACTGCCATTCTCTCTACCATCCTGTGGTTGGTTCATGCCCATTTTTATAAACTATCCATTTAGATCATTTTTATTGTAGGAAACTTCCCTCGCACCAGCCTTGTAAAATGCTTCTACCCCTGTGTTTAGCATTACTACAACACATATTAGAGTCATAAATTCTGTTGTCTACTTAGCTGAGTTCTAAACTGCCAAAGGAAGGTGAACTCTTAATTTTATCCATTATATCCATGAAGCACAGATTCTGGCACACAGAAACCAATAGGTGTCTAATGAATGAATGCTAGCTCTTTCTCTTTGTATTTCCCATGTGTATGTCTGTATGAGTGCGTTGGATTTCCTAGAACTGGCGTTACAAACAGTTGTGAGCCATCACGTGGGTGCTGGGAGTTAAACTCAGGTCCTCTGGAACAGCAACCAGTGCTCTTAACCTCTGAGCCATCTCTTCAGACCTAGTTGTTTCTCTTTTACCGTTTCTTTCAGGCCCAGCCACCACATTCTTCAGGGAGCCTTCTCTGGCCTGCCAACCTCTCAACAGTTCTTTTCAGCACTTCGCTGAAGTAGTCATTGACCTATTTTGTGCTTGCCCATTGCCTTAGAGTAGGGATTCAGTAAGTGCTTACACTGTCTATTATTATGAATGAGGACATGAAGTGTCTCTTGTGTGTCTCTTCCAAGAAACCCTGCCAGATTTGGGCACATTTCCCATGGAAAAGCTTTGTCCAGAACATAATATCCTGTAAGGAACTAGCTACTTCATTCAGCCTCTAAAAGAAATGCATTTTATAACGATGGTCATTCTATGCTTTGCAGTTTGTTGAACTGATAGTTATGGTCTAAGTTTCTGCTCACATTAATAGTTAATAATTTCATAGATTTTTGACACTTGGAGTACTCATACTAGAATCAGTAATTTCTTATTTGTAGTAGGAGATATGTCTGTGACATTTTCCATAGGACAGCCAAACTAAATCCTTAGACTAAGTGACTAATTCTTTCAGATTTTTAGAAATGCTTGGTTATATATACTTATGAATAGACATATATATGTATATAATATGCCAACTATACTTTAATGTGGTTTTATAACATTTCTTCTGTTTTCATGATATAGCCTTTTAATTATGATTTTCAGAGTGCACATACATTTCAATCACAACTTTGATATGATACTTGCTATAGAAATTACACTACTTGAAAACATATACATGCAAGTAGCACTATACAGACTGAGCAGGTTGAATTTATGTATTTAGGAATATATACGTATGATATATACATATTCACATGTGTATATAATAACAATTAATGAAAAAGTCCATGTATTTGAAAGAGAACAAAGAAGGGTATATGACAGGATTTGGAGGGAGGAAAATGAGGGGGAAATGATGTAACTATATTATAACTTCAAAGAATAAAGAAAGTAAAAAGAAGAGGCAAATAGGTGAAGATTCCAAAAGATGATTTTAAAATCTTGCTTTCTGTGTCTCAGAAAGCCTTGGTATTTTTTGTGACAGAACATAGCCATTCCTCTGGGTTGGTTTGTTTCTTTTTCTTCTTTTTACTCAAAACTAATTTCTGCAATAATTCGGTCTGTTGCTAATGACACTAGGTGCTAAACACTACAAGAAGTGGTTCCTTGTAAATTTGAATTTATTTGACTTTCTCTTCATTTATAAATATCCTGAGGGCAAGCCCCAATTCTCATCTCTCTATTCCTGGCTGAGTGTTTCATGAAGTATGGTTTGGGAGTGTGCTTCAGAGTTTTATGGATGTACCCCAACCCTGCACCTGATGACTCCAGATCTCAGGATCTCTTAGCTTGGGATGGAAGCATCTGTACTTTCTGTGATAAAGTGGCTCTGGTTAGCATGGTTATGATGTGATTCTTCTGCACTTTAAAGCTTGCGAGGCACTGCTCCTGAGAGTGAAGGAACCTGGGTGTGGTTGTGTCTCAGCATCACCTGATGAGGATGAGGAGCATGGGCCCTCACTAAACTGAAATACGGGAGCTTCCTGATGCTGGGTTAAGTGGCCTCTAGGCTTCCCAGGTGACTTTGATCACTACCTCATTGTTCTCTAACTTTGCCTTCCCAGGCTTTTAAAAACCTGTGGTGCTAGTCCTCATTCTCTGAGATTTGGATTACATAGGGGTGGTACTCATGCATTATGCTGTTTTGAAAACACACAGGTTGGGCCTGGAGAAATGGTTCGGCGGTTAAAGAGTACTTGCCGTTCTTCTAGATGGATTTGGTAGCTCAAACCTGCCTGTAGTTTCAGTTCCAGGGTATCTAATCCTTTCTTCTGGCCTCTGTGGGCACTACATACCATGTTCATGGTACACATACATACATGCAGGGAAAACACTCATACATATAAAATAAATAATTTTTAAAAAAGTATCCAGGTGATTCGAATGAATGTATGTCAGATTTGCCATACATTCACAGATCTCAATATTCTTACATTGTGGAATATTGTTTTAAGATATGTTACAATTGTTTATGTGGTGGAACATTTGTTTTAATGATGCAAAGTTGTGCTGCATTCTTTTTTGTTGCATTTGTGTGAAACTGTGTTACTTTGCATGTCTAAAACAACTGAGTGGTCTAATGAAGAGTTGAACCTCTGATAGCTGGGCAGAGAAAGAATAGGCAGGGCTGGGCAGGTAGAGAGAATAAATAGAAGGAGAAAGCTGGGAAGAGAAAGGGAGGAGTGAGAAAATAAGGGGTCAGCCACACAGCCAGATATGGAGTAAGAAGGAAAGAAAAGATGTACAGAAATAGAGAAAGGTAAAAGCCCAGAGGCAAAAGGTAGATGGGGCTAATTTAAGAAAAGCTGGCTAGAAATAAGCCAAGCTAAGGCTGGGCATTCATAAGTAAGAATAAACCTCTGTGTGATTTGTTTAGGTGCTGGATGGTGGGTCCCCCAAAGAGCCAAAGTGTAAAAAGAGTAAATACAACCAACAACATTCTTATTTAGGGCGCCTGTCTGTGCTCATCCTTGAGTTTCTTATCCCACGTGACCATGCCATGCAAAACAAGTGAATGGTGTCATCAGTAGTGATGGCAGGTATGCCAAACTGGTTTGTAGCTGGTGTCTTTAAATGTCCATATAGGTTACTATATGTAGGCTGGAATTCCTTTCCTAGACAATTATCTGTTTGTGGCATTCACCTTTGAAAAACACAGGAACAGGAGAATTGGGCTATTCAATTTTGGATACAGAGAAATCTACAGGATTGACTTTAAGTGGCCCTGCATGAATGGAGCTGCCCTGAGACATTCTTCAGAATGTGATAATATCAGTGCCTATTAGAATGTTTCAGTGATTGAAGTCACTACCATAAACCAATGCATTCACGAGCCAGTCCCAAGGTATTCACTGAGCACAAGACAAGTTATGCAGTAACAAACTCTATCTGTGCTCCAAGAATCAGAGTGGAACACAGACACTTGTCTCAGATGAATAGCTTGTGGTTCATTTCAAAGGAGTGCTTCCCACAGCTGGAAACACCTGGAGAGTTCTCATGTTGTGGGTTCCCAGGCCCCACCCGGACTGAATAGGAGTCTGGGGCCGAGGCTACTGAAACTCTAGTAAACTATCCCCAATCTTGTCAGTAAACTTGTGACTTGTCTTGCCTGGTTCTTTGACTTTCCTGCCACTCTTTACTTTTGATCATTTTTGCCTATCAGTATTGGGAGATACAAGGAGTCAAGCGTGCTGCAAATAAGTAAGGGTGGGCATGCTAGGCTGAAGTGTTGCTCAAAATGCACTTGGAGGTTCTTGGGGCTGAGGGAGAAAGAAGTTCTGAAAAGGCAATGTGTAGTCTCAGGGGAATGGTGGAGACCGTTCATTCCAGGAGGAATTGTTGAAGATGCTGACGGTAGAGACTCAGTGAGGAAAAGACCCATTTCTTCTCCTCATGGGGCTCCCGAGTTAGTGGTGGATTAGGAATTCTGCAAGGACCTTGGGATAAGCGCATGCTCGAGGGTGTGAGCAAGGGGTGGGTGCAGGGGGCAAAGGAGGGCTTTCCTGTGGCCAGGTCGTGAGTGGAGGGGCTTGCTTAAGAAGGTGACAGAGGAGCATACATGCAGGAGTGGAGCTGTGGCAAGCCCAGTGGTGTGGCCGAGGAAAACAGACCTTTTGCTTTGGTTGTCTCAGAGGACTCTTTGTGAAGAACGTGGGAAATGAACCCGGAGGAGGAGTCAGAAGCACAAACAGGACCTTGTGTTCTACAATGGGGCAACGTGGAACAACCCTGAGCAGGGGCGTGTCATGATTAGATCTGTGCACCTCTCTGATAATTAGAGGAAGGAGCAGACATAAACAAGTCAGCCAGAGTTTACTGGCTTTGAAGGGAACTGAAGAAACGCCAAGTAGACTGTGGGCACAGGTGTCAAGGTAACCATTTCCTATACTCTGCGGAGGGTTGCCAGGTTCTATCAAAGCCAGCCGTGTCAACGCACTCCTATATTGAGTCAGTAAACCTTGCTGATGGGCCAGACTCTGATTGATTAGCAGGTAGAGGTAGCTGGGGCTTCACGAGTACAGCAGTTTCCTGCAATGCTATGTGAGTGCCCTTGGGAACCTGCTCTAGTCGAGGGACTGGAGATTGCTGCTACACTTGAGCGGACAAGTCTTGAGCTCTAACTTTCAACAGCAGCTGTCGCGGAGTTTTGTGTTATTACATTTCGTCATTACTTGTCTCTTATCTAGACCAAATTACACAGGAATTCAGCTCCGAAACTAGACAGCATTTCAAATACACTGTGCTTCAAAATTGTTGACAATGTTTTGTGTAGCTAAAGCTCATTCATTTGACATCACATGACGACTTCCGATGAGGGCATCTTATAAAGGGAGCAGATGACAGGCACTCTGGAAATAGCCTGTTAACACCTAATGAGGAGACAGAGCTATTTATTTTTACAAGAGAGAAACTGAGGGCCAGGAAGTAAGGCTAAAGTGGAATGAATATTTCCGGCAGACCCACACCAGAAACTAATGTTCTTAGTTCTTACATCTTTGAAGGGCCTCCACAAGATGACTTTTGCCTGAGTTGTCCAAGCCAATGACAATGATAGTCACATTCCTGGAAGAGGACAAGAAAAATTAGTCAAAGCCACGAACCTCTTGATGCTTACCCTGAAGAATTCTATTTGTTTTGAAGTGTTTCTCAGTGTATCATAAGAAGCCCCACCACAGTGGCTGGAGGGGTGTGGCCACCCCTCCCAAATCCTCCAGAGATGCTTTCCCTCCCTGGCCCCTTCTGTTTATAGAATGGTCATCCTCTCTCAGTTCTGTTCCAAGTCCTGCACTCGCTGTCTAGTTACTTTCCAAATGGGTCATGGTCATTTGTCCCTTGTGAAACTTTAGGCAGATATGTGGGAAGTAATTCCAAAGTGGGTGTAGAAAAGTAGCTGTAAAGTTACCTTTGCTTTGATTCTGTGGCCTTTTGTCGAGACCAGCAGGCACTCAGAAGTCGGAACATGATTCAGCTTGGATCTTAAATATTAAAGGACAAAAATAAATGACAAATCACATCAATTGTGGATTAGGTCAGTTTGTCTGTCTGGTAAACAGAAAGTCTGTGACTGTTAGAATTCCATTGCATCATCCAACCCAGCCTAACTTGTAAATGCCATGGAGGAGAGACTGGCTATCCTAAGCTCCAATGAGAACATTGTGGTAATATGTAGGTAGCTTCCTACAAAATACAGTGACTTGTCACTAAAGCAACCGAACACACAGATGCAATCAGATGGACCCTATCCCTTTAGCTATGGCTTGTTACTACTAGGAATTGTCTTCATTCAGTCTTGGGCAAAGGTGTGGTGATGCATTGGAGAAAAACCGGCTTAGTTTAAAGAACCATTGGAAGACCTGTTGTAAGCAGCTTGTCTATTGGGCTTGGCTCTGTTATTGCCTTAGCTTCAAAGGTAGAGGTGTTGGTAACCCATTTTTCATAGATTTCATCCAGTTCCTAGGATCTGTAAGGGGCCTCAGACATCACCTAGAGAAGACTAGATATTAAACAGCAATCCAGGTACCTCACTGTCAAAGATTCCAGGGGAGTTAAATATGTTTCTCAAGTGAGTTTAGCATGCAGGCTGATTAAGAAGTGATTGCCTAAGTAAAAGTTAATTTAGGTAGCTGCTTCACGGTTCCATGTTGTAGCATGTATGAATACTTAAAGTTTTTGAGATAGGTCTCACTTCATATCTCTGGCTGACCTGGAACTTGCTACATAGATCAGGATAGCCTTGAACTCACAGAGATCAGCCAGCCTATGCCTATGCTTGGATTAAAGGCATGCACTACAGCCCCTGGCTTCATTTCTTTTTATGGCTGAAAAATTGCAGGTCTGTCACATTTTAGGCATTCACTCATCTGCTGATGGACATTTGGATTGTTGCTACTTATCAGCTTATAGGTAACACTGCAATAAACGCGCGCACGGGAGTGTAAATGTATGGGTATGTGTTCATTTCTTTTGGGCATATCCCTAGGAGTAATTTCTGTATCATACACTGCATCTGTGTTGAAGCATTCAGAGAAACTGCTGGATTGTTTTGCAAGGTGGCCGTAACATTTCACATTGACACCAGGAAATGCTAGAGAGTTCTATTTCCGCCACATGTGCAGCAAAGCTTATTGCTGCCTTGGTGTTTGTAGCTATTCTAGCGGGCATGAAATGAGATCTCATTACGAGTTTGACTTACATTTCTCTAATAGTTCATTTTGTCGATGCCCAGCATTGCAGGAAGAACCAGTGGGGTTACGGAAAGATGTCATTTTGTACCTATACAGGCCTTGCCCGGCTGTTTGTATGCCAGGTACTAATGGGTGATTAGCATTGTTCTGCACAGTCAGCCAGTCATCTATCCACTGTTTTGGAGCATTGTTATTTTCAGAGACTCACATTTTGTAGCTTACCTTAGAGCACAGCTCACTGTTTAGAAAATTGGCTTCCCTAAAGATCTACTGGAGAATGCCTTGCATCAGATAGAACCAAAACCCATATATATGGCCTGTGATCAAAACCAACCTTCCTCTAGTTTGGCTCGTGAAGCTAATAAGACCTAGAGCCTGAAAGGAAAGAGCCCAGCTGTCTTGATTCTATGATAGATATGTCCCTTTGAGACAAGGTTGGAAATATATTCATGTCAATTTCTTTTTTAGTACATTTATTAGTGTATATTAATTGTACAAAATAGTGAATTTCATCAGTATACGTTAGAATATGTAAATAACATACTTTGATTATCCTCACCCACCATGACCCTTCCATCTCTTCCCCTCACCTTTCCCATTAGTATCCCCTCTACTTTTGTGTAATAAAACAATCTAGATGTTATTCATATATCTTAAGTAGTTACAGAGCTTCTTGGCTTTGATCTTAGTCACTGTTTGTCCAGACTGGCACCGTACAAGTTCTTCCTTTCAGAGGTAAGAAGGGTAATACCTAACCTAATACACAGACTTTGTGTGTATTAGGGATGACCACAATTCAAATGTAGGCAGTCTGCTTTCCGAGTATTGAATACAACAGGCTGTGTGTGAGAGACCTGAGCTATCAGACGATTATGGATACTGTTATGTCCAGTGTCTCTACTAGATAGCCTGAAGTGGACTCACCTAAAGGTAAGCCTGTAAGTCCCCATAAAGTGGAAATATCTATGTATTTGGCTTACCGTGAGATGATAAGTTATTTATCTGATAACAAGATGAGTTTGGGGCTGAAAATGTTAGCTGTGTTGAGTTTTAGAAAGATTCGTTGAGTGTTTTAGCCTTCTGGATAGATTAACACAGCCCAGCTGTCCACTTAAAGGGTAGGCAATGCTTTAACAATGGCTTGTCAAGGTTCTAGTATATCTACGGTAACTACCTCCTAGTTCTTAGCAACCAAACACATCTCCTTTTCTTGTGTGATTACAGATAATTACTAAATAAATTTTTATTCATTATAAATTTTTTTTCTTTTCAAAAGTGCATATAGAATTCACTGGACTTATTTAAGTAATTTATTCATATTAACTCATTTAATCCTTATTGCAACCTGACCAAGAAAGGAGTCATTCTTACTGTTAAGAGATGAGGTTCACAAAGATCTTAGGTAGACTGACAAAGGCTCTCCAGTCAGTGGTAGGCTAAAACTCATGCCCAGGCAGTCCGGCCTCAGAGTCTGTGTATTAGGTTAGGTATGCCACAGACTGTGTGAGACTCAAGCTTGTAGAGGAGCTGCCTTTGCTCTGGGGCCTCTGTATTTCCTCTACATTCCTTTCCATACTTAGTCTTCCTTAGTGTGCTGGCTAGTTTTATGTCGACTGACATAAAGTAGAGTCGTCTGAAAGGAGGAACTTCAATTGAGACCCGGCTGTCGGGTGTTCTCTTAATTAGTGATTGATAGGGGAGGGGTCAGCCTGTTGTGGGTGGGACCAGCCCTGGGCTGGTGGTCCTGGGCTTTATAAGAAAGCAGGCTGAGAAAGCCATGAGGAGCAAGCCAGTAAGCAGCTTCCCTCCATGGTCTCTGCATCAGCTCCTGCCCTGAGGTTCCTACCCTGATTGACTTCCTGTTCTGACTTTCTTCAGTGATGAACAGTGATGTGGAAGTGTAAGCCAAACAAACCCCTTTCTCCCCAAGTTGTTTTGGTGTTTGATCACCCCTGAGAGCTAGAGGTCTATTGCTTGATGTTTTAGAACTAAGGATGTATGGTTATAATCACTTAGGCTCTGGTGGTTTGAATAGGAAATGTCCCTCACAGTACCCCAGCTAGACACCACATGCTAGCAGATAGCAACCCCAGGATTAGGAATGGGATACTTCCTTTTGAGTTGTGGGCCAGAGGGGTCCCATAGATTTTCACACATTATAGGCTATTGCTGCTCCACACATTTTATGCAAACACTCCATAATTTGGTCATACGACCCTATTGATGGGGCTGGAGAGATGGATGGCTCAGTGATTAAGATCACCTGCTGTTCTTGTAGAGGATCCAGGTTCAGTCCTAAGTATTAACTTGGTGGCTCACAACCATTTGTAACTCCATTTCCAGGTTATGTAACACCCTCTTATGGCCTCCTTGGGCACCGGGCTCATATATGCAAGCAAAACGCATGCAAAAAAGTCTTTACTATTATAGTTTTAAAGAATATTAGTAAAGAAACCACATACCTGAGTGATAAAGTATGGAAAAATCAAGCTGACCTGGAAGCTTCATTCCTCCTAGACAGCTTCATAGTACTGGAAGGTGCTATGTGTGCTGCTGCAGGAGAAACGTCATCATCAGTCTCCTATAGCTGCAAGCCCTACGGACAATGATGACTATGCTAGCAAGAGAGCATATGCAGAGAGCAAAAGCCTGCAGGGCGTTCAGCTCTAAAGTGACATCTATAACATACTTCTCTCTCTAAGACCCAGGGAACTTCATGGAAGAGGCTCTGGGAAGATTGTAGGAGTCAGAGACAGTGAATGACCACAATGAAACAACCTTTTCCAAACACAGCAGAGCAGTTGCATGTATGAACTCACAACAATTTTGACAGCATCGCACAGACTTGTGAACTCTCAGGTCGGACAAAATACTAGCATGGGAGTGGAAGAGGTGGATTTGTTCACTGTAAGAAGAATCTTCTAATGATCAAAATAGATTGTATTAAATAATCAAAGTATTGATTTAAAATAATTTAAAGAACTATCCTTCAGTAGTAACTCACATATTTTGAACAGTTGATGGTACTGTTTGGGGAGGTTATGGAACCTTTAGGAGGTGGAGCCTTCCTGGGGGAAGTATTACTGGGTACAGACTTTGAAGGCTTATAGCCGCATCTTACTTACTGTTCCCTTTCTGCTTTGTGTGCCTGGAAGAATATGTGGTCTCCCTGCTCTCCGCTCCTGCAGCCATGCCATGCATTCCCTGTTATGGAGTCTCCCTCTGGAACTGTTAGGTAAAATAAACCTTTGTTTCTTTAAGTTGCTTTCAGCTATGGCATTTTATCACAGCAACAGAAAATTGATACAGGGCTTTTGATACCAGTGGTCCTGGCAAATGGCAGCTGTTGTAATCATTTGATTATAGCAGCAGTTAGTGGCATTAGACAATAGCAAGCAGCAGCAGCAGCGGCAGCAGCAGCAGCAGTAGCTGGTACTTTTATGTTATAGCTTTTATATAGGCTTCAGGTGCTAGGCTCCTGGGTCTTACAGCGACAAGTGTTACAGCTCTTAGACCTACAGTATCAGGGTCTTCAAGTCATTGAGAGCTTCAAGTTTTACAGCTCTCCATAGCTCTTATCTTCTCTGTTGCTTAGTTCCCCATTATTTCTCCTCTCGGCATGGTCTTCAGCTCTTCATCTGCCAGGTAGGTTCTGCTTCTGCTGTGCTTACTGCTGCCAGCAGGGCAGTGGCTTTTGCCACCTTCAGTACTATTGCTGCCTTCCTTCCTTTGTGTGACCAACACAGCCCAGTATATTAATAATAAAGGTCAAAGGGAGATTTGTCAGAAGTCTTTTAATTTTTTAAATAATTTTATTTTATGTGCATTAGTGTTTTGCTTACATGTATGTTTGTGTGAGGGTGTCAGAGCTAAAGTTATACAGTCGTGAGCCACCGTGTGGGTGCTGGGAATTGAATCCGGGTCCTCTGAAAGAGCAGCCAGTGCTCTTAACCACTGAGCCATCTCTCTAGTCCCATGAAGTCTTTTAATTTGGTCTTAATGCTGCAACACGGCATAAGAGGGTATCTCCCAGATGGCCATGAAGTGAACCAAACAGCTTGCTTATCTGGTCAGAAATGGGTGTGGCTGTAGCAAAGGTTCTTCACTGAGTGCAGTAGACCCACATGCATGTGAAGGACCATGCTCTACCCAATAATAGCAGCATCTCATAAAAATGAAGGCATGTGCTTTTACCAGTCAGAGCATAGTCCCTCAAGCAAATGAGGCATAGCATTTGCACTAATCAAAGCAGTTCCTGATGCAAATGAAGGCTTTTATTTGCACAGATCATGGCATAGTGCCTTGCTTTCCTTCCATGCAAATGAGGGAACACACTTGCAGAGGTAGTAGTAGTCATCCAAAATGAGATCTGTGTTTGTCCAGTCATGACAGGGTCTTTCATGAAAATGGAGGGTTGCATTTATATCCATCACAACAGTCCCTGTTGTAGATGAAGATGCTTGTAGCAATCATGGGACAGTTCCATACTTGTATAAGTCACAGTCACTTATGTGAATGAAGCCCATGCAAATGAAGAATTCTGTTTGTTCCAATCATGGCATACATTTCCTTGATATCAGAAAGTGTTGAACAGGGCTGGGCATGGTGTTGCATACCTTTAATCCCAGCACTTGGGAGGCAGAGGAAGAAAATCTGTGAGTTTGAGGGCAAACTGGTCTACAGAGTGAGATCTAAGAAAGCCAAGGTGAGAACTGTATAGTGAGACCGACCTTGTCTCAAAAAGTTGTTGAGCATTTTTTTTATATATTTACAGATCATTTGTTCTTTTGAGAACTATCTATTTAGTTCATTTGCCCATTATTTGTTACTTTGGTGTTTAATATTTTTAATTATCCATTCTGAATATTTATCCTCTCAGATGAATAAAAGTGGTAATGTAGAATAAATTATGAAGTTAAAAATAAATATGAAATAAGGGGGCAGAGGAAGTGAAAAAAAGAAGCAAGGCCAAAGGTAAAGAAGGCCTGCAAGATGGCGTGGTGAGTAAAGGTACCTGCTGCCAAGCCTAACAACCTGAGTTCATCAGTACCTTGCATTGTGTTGGCAGTTAGAAACAGATGGTGATAAACAGGGATGCTCCTTAGGTCTTGTCCCTTTTTTTTTCTATCTTGGATCCCTGCCCCCATGGACTTATGCCACCCATAGATAGGCTGAGCCTCCTCTTGTCTGTCAAGACTCTGGGAAATTCTTCTCAGGCATTCCCAGCCTTAGTACTCCAGGATGAAAAAAGCAATGCACTGGATTTCTTTTCTAGCACTGTGGTGCCATGCAACAGGTGTCACTGTCAGACCAAATCACTCCACCATATTTAAAGCTTGTGACAACCATGGGTGTTGGTTATGGCTACAACTGCCAGCCTGTTGTTTGTTACAAAAGTTGCCTGACTTCTCTTGTGCTGAAGATTTGGTTTCCTCTCTCCAACAAAGTTCTGGGATTGGCACTGTTAGCTGTTTTCACTTTGCTCCTTGTCACCTTTCTCCTTCTCCATGCATTTTAGCTGTCTGAACTCTGCTTTCTAGATTCTATGGGTTCTTCTTCTCTTTACATCCTTGGTATCATCTCTTTTTTTAACCAGACTCTTCTCATTTGTAGAATCAAATGAAGGAAGCTTTTCATGTTCCCCTTTCACAGAAGGAAAATAATTTCATGATAAATTGCTATAGAATATAAGAATAATAAATATCCTTAAACCCAAGCTTGTAAGCAGAGGCTGCTTGTTGATTCCCAGCCACCCAGACTGGAAATAATCACACAGAAACTATATTAATTACTACACTGCTTGGCCAATCACTTAAGTGTATTGCTTGCTAGCTCTTATATCTTAATGTATTTCCATTATTTTATATGTTACCATGAGGCTCATGGTTTATGGGTAATGTTCCGACCAACATCTGTCTCCTTCTACAGCTACATGGTGTCTTCCGAACTCTGCCTTCTTTTCTCCTCTATCTCTGCTTGGAATTCTCTCCTTGCTCTATTCTGCACTGCAATCGGCCCAAAGTAGCTTCTTTATTAACCAATGGTAATACAACATATTCATAGCATACAGAGGGGATTCTCACATCAATAGCGGATTCAAAATAGACGTGGCTTCAAAATCATAATTATCGCTACATCTTTTCTCATGGCTTTCCCAGCAGCTGATTGTTTCACCCAAGCAAGCACAAAATCTGAATACACTAAACTCATTTTTTTATTTTCCAACTTTCATGCATGTTCATAAAATAAATTCAGCTTTTAAACATATATACAGGCATGTGCCATTCATTCGCTTTCCTGTTCATTCATTACAGTGGATTTACTATAGCCTAGATAAGAAATATTTGGAACACAAAGTCAACTGATGTCAATCTACTTTATTCTCTGCAATGAATATGAATTTATATTGTTCTACTCTCATAATTTATTCAAATGTTTTTGTTAATATGAGCAATTAGTGCAAAAATTTTGAAACATCCTTTGAAAACTTATAAAACGTAACAAGTTTCTCATTTACCATTTTACCTTGGGACTAGACCCTTGAACCATTTTAAGAATTTCACTTTGGAGTCAGATATGTTGATTCATGTTGGTAATTGTAGCACTCAGGAGGCTCAGTGTTCAAGGCTAGCCTTGGCTACATAGCTAGACTGTGCCTCAAAATGAGAGAGAAAAAAACTCCACTGTGATTCCACTATGCTGGCGAATTTTATGTCAACTTGGCACAAGCTGGAGTCATTTGGGAAGAAGGATTCTCATTTAAGAAGATGCTTCCATAAGGTAGGAGTCTTATAGGCAAGTCTGCTGAATCTTTTCTTGCTTAGTGATTGGTGTGGGAGAGTCCAGCCCACTGTGGACTGCCACCCCTGGGCAGGTGGTCCTAGAATGGAGGCTGAACAAATCATGAGGAGCAAGCCAATAAGCAGAATTCCTCCATGGCTTCTGCTTCAGCTCCTGCCTCCAGCTTTGTGGCCCGAGTTTCTGCCCTGACTTCCTTCAATGTGATATGGAAGTGAAAACTGATGGAAACCCTTTCCTCTTCAGGTTGCTTTTCTCATGCTCTTCATCATAGCAATAGAAAAGTAGCCAAGATACTCAGCTACTCAGGAGACTGAGGTCAAAAGAGTGCGACTTTGAGGCCAGCCTGGGCAAAACAGTGAGAACTGCCTCAAAAGGAAAAATATTCTATTTTGGTTCTGTATTTACAGAATTTCGATTCTTTTTATAGAGGCTTTTTTTTTTTTTTGAAAAAGGATTTTATTTTGTAATTGTGTGTGTGTAAGCCAGTCTCAGGTGCTGTTTCCCAGATGCCATCCACCTTATTTCTTGAGGTCTTTCACTATGCCTAGAACTCATCGATTAGCTTGTGCTGGCTAGCCAGCAAGCCCCACAGCACCTCCAGTCTCTGACTCCTCAGCGCTGGGGTTAGAGGGACATCATCATCACACCTGTCTTTCTCACGTGTGCTCTGGGATTGAAATCAAGTCCTCTTGTGTGGAAGTCCTTTGTTAACTAAGCTGTTACCCCAGCCCATCTTTCCTTTTGGGCCACCAACTGTACGATTGTTATTTCTTTTATTTGTTGTTCCATAAGACAGGATTTTATTTATTTAATGATAGTTGTTTCTTTTTTAGTTTCCTTTCTGATTCAGATTTGGTCATTTCTATTGCAAGTTCAGTGGTTTATTCTTCTGTTTACAATTTAATGAGTTTTGCATTTCTATTTTTTTTTACTTTTTTTTGAGACAGGGTTTCTCTTTGTAGCCCTAACTGTCCTGGAAATCGCTCTGTAGACCAGGCTGACCTCAAACTCGCAGAGATCCACTTGCCTCTGCCTCTTGAGGGCTGGGATTAAAGGTGTGTGCCAACACTGTCTGGCCCGAATTTTACATTGTTATATTTTTAATTATAAAATTTCTATTTGGCTCTTTTAATATATTCTATCTCTGCTAAGGTTTTTTTTTTCTTTTCTTTCTTTTTTTGCTTTGAGACAGGGTCTCACTATGTAGCTCTAGTCCTACAACTAAACTCTGTAAACCAGCCTGGCCTTGAACTCCCAGAGGTCTGCCTGCCTCTGCCTTCTGAGAGCTGGGATTAATGGTGTGTAAAACCATGCCTGGCTATTTTATTTTCATTTTTATAGCTTTTGATTGCTAAAATTTTTATAATGTATGCTTTGAAATAGCCGACATAATTCTGGCATCTGTGTCATCTCAGTGTTGACATGGATTTCCTTTTCTCATGAAAGTTGAGATTCACATGCCTTTTTATATAATATTTTCTGTTGAATTTTGGATGTCGTAGGTATTGTCTTGAGATTCTGAGTTTTATTTCCTCACCCCCTGTCTTTTCTTAATCTTTCTCCTCCTCTTCTTTTTAAGTGAGGATCTCACGTGTAGTCTTGGCTGGCCTGACACTCACTATGTAGACTAGGCTGTTTTTGAAGTCACAAAGATTGACCTGCTTTTGCCACATAGGTTCTGGCACTAAAGGCCTGCACCACTACACTTGGCTTCTTTTTAGATAAGATGTTGAGATGTGTTGTGCAGGCCTGTGTTAGGGTGGATACAGAATTCCCTATTGGCGTCTGCTGACTCTGGCCAAAATGAATTACTACTTCATCCTTTCTTATTTCAACAAATAATAGAAAAATTTCTCTCCCATCCTTCTTACTTATACCATCCTATAAAAAACAATAGTTTTAATCTTTTGTTGCTGTACAGGTTAGAAGTCCTGCTCCCTGTTTGAAAAAGGAGTGTTGCCTCACCTGTCTCATTCCAGTCTCTCTCTCTCTCTCAAAGCCAGATGCAGTGATTTGCATGAGTAAACCCAGCACTCCTACAGTGAGAAGGGAGGTGGATATAGGAGAATCACCTGGAATCAATACCCTTCCTCCCCTGCCTCCCCATCTCCCGTTGTGTGACCTTTAGCTCCTTGTTAGTCACCCTCCAAATAGTAAGTAGAAAATAGGAAATGGGTGCTTGGCCTAGTCTGCCTCTTGCTGACCAGTAAAGATGGTCCCACTGAAACAATCCTAGGAAAAAGTGGAGTGCCAACTAGTATCATCTCTTGTATCTTGCTCTACTGAGGAGTTGACTTCCTTTGATCTTGCAGATATATCTTTATGTAGGAGGTCCAGGGCATACTCATCCTCTCTGATTGCTGTCAAGTGTGGCTAGACATGGGTATCGGGTACAGATGACACTGCAGAGAAGGGACAGGTAGCTTTTCTGGTCTTCTAGAGCACGCCATTTCTGGCAATTTTCCTAAATGGAAGAAGTTTTCCTTGGAACTCTGTTTCTTTTGACATGTGTAAATGTTTTGCTTGCATATATGTCTGTGCACCACTTGTATGCCTGGTACTCACAGAGGCCAGCCAGAAGAGAGCATAAGACCCCCTAGAACTGTAGTTAATAGATGGTTTCTAGACACCATGTGGGTGCTAGGAATCTTTCTGCATCACCATTCTTTAGATATTTATTTCACAGTTATGAAGTATAATAATTCTCTTCCAGAGGACCTGGGTTCATGTTCCAGCACTCACATGGCAGCTCACAGACAGCTAATAACTCCAGCCCAAAGGCATCTGATGCCTTTTTCTAGCCTTTGAGAGAATTGCATGCACATGGTGCATATACATGCAGGCAAAATACTCATGCACATAAAATAAAATGGAAAAACATAATGTGTAACATGAAGGGGGGCCAGGCCTGCTTGTTGTTGAGGTTTTTGTCCTCCCACCAGGTTTTCCCAGCTGTTTAGTCCCAGAGAAAAATCACACAACGATCTCTATAAGTTATAAGCTGATTGGCCCATTTGCTCTAGCCTCTCACTGGCTAACTCTCACATCTTGATTAACCCATTTTTCTGATCTATGTTAGCCATGTGGCTCAGTACCTTTTTCAGTGAGGCAGATCACATCCTGCTGCTACGGTGGTCTGGGTAGGAGTGGGAGGAATCAACTTCCTCCTTCCCAGAATTCTCCTGTTCTCATTACATCATTTCTACTTCCTGTCTGGTTTTCCTGCCTATATTTCCTGCCTGGCCAATCAGCGTTTATTTATAACATGATTGACACAATACAGACAATTCTCCCACACCACTTCCCCCTCTTTTCTTTAAAAAAAAAAGGAAAATATCCATAGTCCATATTTTGGGAATGTGGGCATAGTATTCCAGGCTACTTCTAGCTGGTTGGGGGCGGGGGCGCTGATAATCTTATGGGGACCTAAAGAAAATTTAGAGTTATGATCAAGTCCTGACTGAAGTATCCTGTGAGTCTTGGTCATCTCAGGTAGCAGTCTTGAACCTCTTCTGGATGAAGAACTCAGACATCTGGGCCATCTATTCCTGCTGGAGACTTCTCAGGTGGTCTTCTTTGATAAAACCTGATTTTTCTTTTTTTTTTTATTGAAAATAGGAAAAAAAAGTTTCCGCCTCCTCCCAGCCTCCCATTTCCCTCCCCCTCCCCCCACTCTTCTCCCCCTCCCCCCTCTCTTCTCCCCCTCCCCCCACTCCTCTCCCCCTCCCTCTCCAATCCAAAGAGCAGTCAGGGTTCCCTGCCCTGTGGAAAGTCCAAGGTCCTCCCCC
>NW_026068152.1:65618-122831 GCF_014885135.2 Alexandromys fortis
TTATTTTCTCTATGGTATCTTCAGTATCTGATATTCTTTCTTCTATCTCTTGTATTCTGTTGGTAGTACTTGTCTCTGTAGTTCCTGTTCGTTTACCCAGATTTTCCATCTCCAATCTTCCCTCGGTTTGTGTTTTCTTCATTACTTCCATTTCATTCTTCAAGTCTTGAACTGCTTCCCGTACCTGTTTGATTGCTTTTTCATGTTTCTCTTAAACCTGATTTTTCTTAACTCTGAATAAATCCACAGCCTCTCATTTTCTGTGGAAACAAAAGCAAAATCTCTTCTCCAAAGTAGCATACATTTTTACTTCAATTTTGAAGCCAAGGTATTTTTAAAATATCTATCTTAGATTAATTCTGCAGCATTTATAAGCAAATATCTTTTAGCAGCTGTTGCTCCTTCCTCAGCATTTAAATAATCCAAAGAGAGCATAATAGCACACAGTATCAAGAGTCTTTGTGTACGTTCCATCTTTACGTGCCTTTATTTTAACCTCTATTTCTTTTATTTTTACTTTAACTTTTGGCTTTTTGAGACAGGTTCTCTGTATATCTTTGTCCTGGAATTCCCTCTGTAAACCAGGCTATCCTTGAACTTAAAGTGATCCGTCTGTCTCTTTCTCCCAGGCTTGCTTGCTTGCTTCCTTCCTTCCTTCCTTCCTTCCTTCCTTCCTTCCTTCCTTCCTTCCTTCCTTCCTTCCTTCCTTCCTTCTTTCTTTCTTTCTTTCTTTCTTTCTTTCTTTCTTTCTTTCTTTCACCTTTAGCCTGTATATATTTTTAACACACTGTAAATCAGTTAGAGGGTTTTTTTTCTCTTTGAATCTCTCTTTACTGTATATCTCTCTTTTTCTGACCATGTGGGTCTTTAATTCACTAAGCAATCATGACTGAGGTACTGGCTGGAGCCATGTTTATTGCCACAACTCTATGGCATTTCAAGGTCCTTGCCAGAAGCAAGCTGCAACAGTGTATCAATCGGGACTGCCTGCTTGAAAGAGTCAAGAGTTTTCCCTGCTAGGAAGGCTCAGAAAGCCTGCATTTTAAAACAGCATAGCTTTTTTTCCTGCTACAGCTGAAAACCAAAATGCTTTACTCTAGTCTTTTTAAGATTTTTCAGGCTTTTTATGGATGCAGTTATCCACATGGGCACAAATCTGTAACATGAGGGGGGGCCAGGCTTGTTTTGTTTGTGTTTTCTGTCCTCCCACCAGGTCCCCCACACTGTTTAGTCCCAGAGAAAAATCACACAATGATCTCTATAAGTTACAAGCTGATTAGCCCATTAGCTCTAGTCTCTCACTGGCTAACTCTCACATCTTGATTAACCCATTTTTCTGATCTATGTTAGCCATGTGGCTCAGTACCCTTTTTCAGTGGGGCATATCACATCCTGCTGCTTCGGTGGTCTGGGCAGGAGTGGGAGGAATCAACTTCCTCCTTCCCAGAATTCTCCTGTTCCCATTACATCATTTCTACTTCCTGTCTGGTTTTCTTGCCTATATTTCCTGCCTGGCCAATCAGCGTTTATTTATGACATGATTGACAGAATACAGACAATTCTCCCACACCAATAATGCATTGAAAATATTTGGTCTTATCAATGAGAAAATGGAAGTGAAAACAATATGAAGCCAAGGAATACTAGAAAGTTCCTGCCATTGAGTGTCTCTAAGGACTGGGCCTTAGTGGGTAAAGCATTTGCTGTGATGAGGGCCTGAGTTTGGATCTGACAGAGTAGCCCACCTATCTGTAACCCCTGCACTTTTAGGGGAAATGGTAGATGGAGAAAAGAGAACCCCCAGAAGCTTGCTGCTCAGCCAGCCTTGCTTACAAAGTGGTGAACAAGGAAGAGTCACTGCCTCAAAGACCAGTACCTAAGGTTGTCCTCTGACCTCCACACACCTGCTGTGACATGCATGCACACACCTGCACTCACACAAGCACACACACATGATTGGTTAATAAAAAGAAGTGTATCTGGTTGGTAGGATAAGTATACACAACCCAGTTACATCATAGTACACAGAGTTTTGAATTATTACAGAATTTCCAAAGGGGTAACTCCCCAGAAGCTATTTTTCCTTGTGTAGTGATAAACTAGTTGGGTTTACCTTTATACAGAGTAGTAGTTTGTTCTCTCTTGATTGGACAGAGAGATGCAGTCCTCTGGTTTGGGTGCAGTTTGGTTGAGCATACATATACGATATATTTCTATTTACCCTTTCCGACCTTTTCATACCCTGTTGTGTGCACCAAGAAGTGGAACTGTACACCAGGGAGTCTCACTCCCCCTTTGGTTCCTGGTAGGTTTGAGATAAGGAATCAGTGGCAGGACATCAGAGGGAACAAACTGTGGTCATCTTGCTTATTCTTGCCTTTCTCTGTGCTCCAGTGCCTCAGACTGGCTACTATCCCTAAACTACATGTCCTCGCTCTCCTCATGGGAATTCTTTCTACTTCACATTCTTCTTCTTCTTAAATGGTAAATACTCTTGCTCTCATTTTGGCTGGAGGATGGAAACAGCCCTAAGTTATTGCGCTGTCTCCTTGATTTTACTATTCTGCCAGCACCTTTGCAGATAGTCCTTTTGTTAAATTTTCTACTAATTATGCTAATTTGAGTATGCCATCTGTCTCCTGGCAGAACTCTGACTGAAGCAGATGAAGTTTTAATTCTCAAAGAATTAGAATACAATGAAATAAGTCTAACAGAATATGACTAAATATGATTCAATCTGTCTCTCTCTCTGATTAATCTGGGCTCTTGCAATGCTTTCAGATAATCATCAGAGAAGACAAGAACTGCAGTCTTGAGAGGATCATAGACATGCAAAAGTGTCAGTTCACTGAGTACTAATAATAACTAGCATTTACTCATTGCTGACTGTCTCCGTGCATTGTGTTAAACCTGCTTTATGCTCAGTATTTCCCTTGTTCTCCTCAGCAACCCTATGAAGCATGCACATTTATTTTCAAGACAGCTTTCATGTATCCCAGGTTGGCCTTTAACTTGCTATTAATATGTTCCCAAGGATAAATTTGAACTCCTGACCCTTCTGCCTCCATCTTTGCAGTGCTGGATTGACAGGTGTACAGTACCACATCCATCCGTCCCGTGATCATCATGTGGCCGTCAAGCCAGAATCTGAAGACTGTAGTGTTTGTTTGAAGTAAGTCAGGGATAGGGTGGTATGATGCCTGCAATTCCAGTACTTGGAAGGTGGAGGCAAGGAAATTAGTTCAAGGCCAGACTCGGTTACATGAATTTGAGGCTAGACTAAGATATACAATGACTCTGTCCACCTATGCCCTGCATGCAAAACAAAACCAAAGCTAATCTAATGGCTTATGGTTAAGCGCACTGGCTGTTCTGGCAGAGAACTTGAGTTCAGTTGCCAGCACCCACATGGCGGTTTAGATCCAACTGTAACTGCAGTTTGAGGGGACCTGATGCCCTCTTGTGTCTCACTGGGCACCAGACATGCACACAGCAGACACATACAGGAAGACTCTCCCACATACACAGAAAAAATAAAAACAATTTCGAGGGGCTATCAAGATGATTCAGCAGGCAAACCCTGAGGTCCTGAGTTCTGTGGAATACACAAATCTACATAGTGAGGAGAACCAGCTCCAGTAATTTGTCCCTGATCTCCATGTGCACACTGTGGTGCATTCTCTCTCTCTCTCTCTCTCTCTCTCTCTCTCTCTCTCTCTCTCTCTCTCTCACACACACACACACACACACACACACACACATTAAACAACAGCAGCAAAAATGTAAAAGGAAACAAACCAACACTGTAGGGTAAGTCAGGAAGCCAAAGGAACCTAAAGGAGGAAGTAGACAGTATTACTTCTGTTGTAGAAAGAAAACCTTCCGCTGCCCCTCCTGTTTCTATTTTTAATAGTTTTAGATTTATTGATTCTATTCTTTTATGTGTATGAGGGGTTTGCTTTCATGTATTCATCTGCCAGGTGCCCTCCGAGATCAAAGGAAAGTGTCAGATCCCCTGGGACTGGACTTGTAGACGGTTGTGAGCCACCATGTGGGTGTTGGGAATTAAACCTGGGTCCTATGCAAGAGCAACAAGTAAGTAAATGCTTTTTTTGCAGCAAGTACTCTTAACTGCCTGCTTTTATTTATTTGGTCTTGTCGTGATTTCGCACGAGGAACCTTGTAAGAGGTTTGGCTGGCAGACCTAGGAACATTATTGTAGTGACTTTGAACAAATCAAATGAACTTTGAATTTCAGATTCCTCACCTATAAAATGGAGATAATGTAGGGGGAGTATCTCTCTTCTAAAGTGCTTGGGGTCATGAAGGGCAATACAAAAGAACAGAAACAACCTATGCGAAAGTGTCTCCTCCTTCAGTATTTTGGGTCTTTCTGGTAGATTTCCAGTTGTCTTAACAGTTTGGGAAAGCTGAAGACAGTTACCAAGTAACTGAGTTGTAAATAACCACAGAAGGTCTAGCGAAGCAAAGATCATACCTTCGATTTTCCAGAGTTGTGTTTTCTCCTGCGGGCCCTTTATATTAAAATCTGTCCTGAACTTAGAGTGTCGATCCAAGTACTTCATCAATAGTCCTTTCTAATTACACAAGAGACTAGTTCCATCTTTTTGGTCCCCCGGTTTGGGCTCTGTAGGAGCAGCTGTTGCCAAGGTCTAGTGAGCCGTGACTGGGAAGCGCCTCACCGCTTACTAGTGTTTCACCTTACCCTGTTTTGTTGATATCCTTAAGCAGGTCAACCTCAGTATTCCTGGCTGGGAGACAGAATGTGGAAAAAACCGTTTATATCAACCATGTCCTTTACCTTCCTATAAAAAAAAATAACCTTTTAAATCTCACCAGGCTTCTCTAATGTGATTTGAGCTTTGTAAGCCTTAGCTGCTGGAGAGAGCTAATGACTGTGCGCACACACAAGCCTCTACTTACTAGAGATAAATAAAAACAACTGGTTCTGTGTCCTAATTCTACAATTCTCTTTCCCCCCTCTCTTTCTCTCTCGTGTGCACACGAGCGTATGTGTGTGTGTATGCGTGCACTTACACTCGTGCACACATGTGTGTTGTGCATAGATGAGACGGTTTGGTGGACAAGCCTGATGATCTATGTTCAGTCTCCAGAACTCATACACATAGTCAGATGCAGTGACGAGCATGAGTTATCCCAACACCCCTCGGTGAGATAGGAGGTGCACACAGGAGAATCACCTGGAAGCTCACAGGCCAGCTAGCCTGGAGTATGCAGTGCAGCAGCAGACCCAGGAGACACCCTGCCCAAACAAGGTGGAAAACAGAAACACTGGCCAGTGGCTGAGACTGTCAGCCTGAGGCTGGGCTCCACAGGCGCTTCCCAGTCACGGCTCTCTAGATCTTGGCAACAGCTGTTCCTACAGAGCCCAAACCAGGGGACCAAAAAGATGGAACTAGTCTCTTGTGTAATTAGAAAGGACTATTGATGAAGTACTTGGATCGACACTCTAAGTTCAGGACAGATTTTAATATAAAGGGCCCGCAGGAGAAAACACAATTCTGGAAAATCGAAGGTATGATCTTTGCTTCGCTAGACCCGCTGTGGCCATTACTCGGTCACTTAGTTTCATAGCATGCACATTACCCATTGAGCCATCTCCCTCACCCTGAATGCACTTTCCATTCATTGGCAACCAAGTAGGAACTTTTCAAGAAACTGCCAGAGGTTTCCAAAGTGGTTTCATCATTTTATATTTCCATCAACTGTAGGTAAGGATGCCAGTTTCTCTATATCTCCGACAACTGTTACCAATCTTGACTATAGCCATCCTACTGGAATTTAATTTGCATTTCTTTGGTAGCTAGCTTGCTTGCTTGAATAATAAGTTGACTGATTGATTGTAGAAGAACATTTGAATACCAGCTACCTATATTTATACAGTTATTTCTATAATCGTTTTTAAATACATATATGCTCAAAAGTTTTGTGCTTGGTGGCACACCTGTAATCTCAGCCATTTGGAGGCAGAAGGCAAAAAAGGTTGTGAGTTTAAGGCCAGCCTGGTCTGCATAGTAACTTCCAAACCACCCATGGATTTACAGCAAGATTCTGTCCCCAAAATGATAATTTATGGGCCAGCAAGATGGTTCAGTGGGTAAAGGCACCTACTGTTAAGCCCAAGAAAATTAATTTGGTCTCCAGAACATACATAGTAGAAGGAGAGAACCGGTTCCCTTTAGCTGTTCTCTGACCTCTGTTTTTAGAAGCTTGGTACATGTGCCCAAGCACACACACATACACTTTATTATTTGTAAATATTTATTAGTAACAATGAACGAGACAAAGATATTAAGGAGTTCAAAAAGTATAGTGAGCATTTGTCCTCTTCAGGAACTTGTCGACCATCTGAATCCAGACACTTAGCAGATCTTACTACAAAGCAAATCCCCTTTGCAATCAGGACACAGGTATGTGACTTAGATAAACTGACTCCAAGGATATATTCCTTGAATGGGAAGCCAGTAACATACAGAAATCAAAAACCTTTGTTTGAGACCATAATAAAAATGTACCTCCTAGTTCTCCAAAGGTAAGGCGTGCAATTAGCCATGGTCATAGTTGTTATGATCAAAGTTAGCTAATATGCTCTGAGAACATACTGCTTTTATGAATAACTGAGCAAGCGGGTCCAGTTCTTAGGAATATAGGATTGTTTCAGTAGGTGACTTAGGTCACAGGACTCTGCATCAACATGGCCAATAGTTTTATTAGACTTGTACTTCAGTCTAATGCTCTTTTGACCCAGCCACCTCCAGTGTGCCATCTGATTTTCTGCCACAGGGTTTTCCACCAACATATCTGTTATATAGCTCATCCATCCTGGTACATACTCCTCAGAGGACCTGAGGGCCAACAGCAGATGCGGTAGTAACAGTGGCTGTTAAGGTGTTGGCTGTGTAGCTTAGAGTCTGCTTCTCCAGCCCAACCAGTCATTCTGTGAGCCTCTTAATACACTTTCAGTACAACTTTCTGCCCAAAATAGTTATCAATTTCTGTCGCTAACAGCCATGAACCCTCCGGATTACACAGGAAAAGGACAAAAGCATCATATACAGCACGATAAGAGTTAGGACAGAATCTGGGGACCTAATCCGGTTTTATGCCCACCCACATAAAATAACTACAGGTTGTGTAGAAATGCTAGTCCACTCTTACCACTAACTTTCCAGGTCACCATAAATTAAAAGACTCATTAACATCTCTCCAATTTACCACGTCGGAGGCAACAGTTCTCATAGTTAAATTCCCATGAGAATCCCTTGAGGGCAGGGGAGGACTAATTGCAAACCCCAGAACCTAAAGTATTAAATGAAGCAGGTCCTTGTAGAATTATATTTAGTAGAGGATTGCCCTAGGGATAGTGGTACAATGCAGTTTTAAAACAGTTCCATCCATCCCCTTATCATGCAGATTTTGACCCTTCTTTTGCTCTGGGTCCAAGTTAAGACTGACTTAATTCTATATACAAGGGTCTGTCACTGACACAAAATCTCTTGATGTTCTTGGGCCACCCACAAAGAATATCCCCTCCAAGTATAATTCAGGAACAATGAAATTGTGCATATACTTTCACATTCTTGCTTATTGGACACACTAAGCACTTGTTGGACCTAGAAATGCTTAGGGTTTTTTGTTTGTTTGTTTGTTTTTTGTTTTTCAAGACAGGGTTTCTCTGTGTAATAGCCCTGGCTGTCCTGGAACTCGCTTTGTAGACCAGGCTGGCCTCAAACTCCCAGAGATCCCTGCCTCTGCCTCCCAAGTGCAGGGATTAAAGGTGGGCACCGCTGCCACCACCCTATGAGCTGCTTGATCTTAATGACAAGGAAAGACAAGTTTCAGCAGTGCCAAGAGGAACAAGGGACTTCTAGACTGCACGACATTGTGTGTGACTTACAAATTAAACAACAGAAAAGATCACAAATCTTGGCTTGCTACCAAATCATGCCTTCAGCACCACTGTCTCTCCCACTTGGCTTTATTTTTGTCCTAAGTTGTTTTTGATTGCTGTGATAAAGCACAATTACCAAAAGCAACTGAAGGGGAGAAAGGGGTTTATTTCACCATGCAGCTTAGAGTTCTTAGCTGAAGCAAGTCAAGGCAGCACGTTGAGGCAAGAACTGAAGCAAAGACCATGGATGAACGCTGCTTCTTGGCTTGCTTTTCAGGCTCAAATTCAGCTACATTTCTTAAACAGCCCAGGACTACCTGACCAGGGGACTACTGGGCTTGTCCCCTCCCACATCAATCATTAATTTTAAAAATGCTTCATACATTCGCCTGTAAGGAATCTGATGGAGGTATTCTTTTTAATTGTGTTCCTTCTTCCCAAATTGCTCTAGCTTGTGTCAAGCTGACAAAAAGCTAACTAGGGCACTTCTGAAAATAAAACAAAAAACATCATTTTGTTTCTTGTAAAACAAATATCATAAACACCATTTACTGAAAGCTAATAACAGAGAATGAGGTTTATGAAGACATAAAATTTATAGCCAAAAACCAACCATAGATTAATACACCCAGTGAGAAGAACAATGCACTCACTGTTTAGTACAGAATTATATGTTAAATTAAGTGAAATAGTATACTTTGAAATAAAACTCATTAAGCAAAAAATCTAATGTTTAGTTATAATGGGCTGAGTTTGCAAATTAACATGGAATGTTAAATTTTGTTCAATGTATTTTATTGGTTTGATTATATAAATTGGAACAAACTGAAGAGTTCTTTAACTTAAATAATATTAATCCAACCTTGGCTGAGCACACACTCTGCGCCAGGTCCTAGTGTAGACCCTGGGTGACCTAACGTAATGCTTGCAATGCCCTCGTTGCCTGGGAGCTGTGATGGGCTCCAATTTTAGTTGAGGAACTGAAAGCACAGAGAGATGACCGTTTCATCTCTCCGCAAATAGTTCATATAGTAGCACTGAGATTTGAACCCAGGAAGTCAAGCTCTGGTGCCTGGGTCCTAGTCACTTAAAACAGAGCACTGTATTGAAAATGAAAATAGGGCTTCCAAAGAAATTTTAGTAATTGATTTGAAAATGCCAAGGATGTTAGAAAAACAAAAACAACTTGAAAAGTACAGAGCTGCCTTGGAACACAAAGCTATCTGCTTTCCCTGCTCTAACTTTTAGACCGGATGCCTTCCCAGTTCATTAAGGCAATTCTATCAACTGCTCCTCACCAACTAACTTGTAGCATCCATGCTCTATCTTAGAATGGTTACTATACCACACCTTCAGGTATGTGGGTGGTTCTACCTCCAAGAATTTGCCCACCCCTTCCAACCTGGGCTGAAAAGCTTCCTGCTTTGTTTTCTCCTATCCCAACACCATCCATCCCCGTAGGTCAAGCACACCCATTCTGCTGCTCTGTAAAGATTCGAATTCTCTAGTTCTCTTCTCTCTCAGAACAATTAAGCTTCTACTTCCTGATGTCAGTTCTTTTGATATTTAACTGATCTCAGGAGTACAGGCTTTATTTCCCAGGAGAAATGAGAGCTGCACTCTCCATGATGACGGCAACTCTCCACATGTGGCGATGTAAATTCCAACTAAGTAAGATCCAGTAAAATTAAAATCTCAATTCCTCGATCACATTGGTCACACTTGACGTACTCGGCAGGCCCGGGTGCAATTAGACAGCGCAGGTACAGAACACTGCCACCTCCTAGCAAATTCCAGCAGATTAGAGCAGGGAGCGTCTGCGCCAGCTGTCACAGTTGTGCCTGTATGCTCACTCTCCCTGTAAACACTGTTTCCTCTGAGCACAGAAAGGGATGGAGTTGCTTCACATTTTTTTCCTAGTACACCAAAAAAAAAAAAGGGAACTCAGAAGATAAATCTCAAGTATAAATATCACTCAGCATGTCTAATCAAATCTTAAACCCCTTGGCTTTCCTCCATGCTCAGCTCCCTGACCCCTCTGCTACATTTGGCATTATGTAGGATAGACATGCAGCTCCTGAAAAGTCATCTTTCTTTGCTGTTGCCAAAGCCTAGTGAGCGGTGATTAGGAAGCGCTTGGTGGAACCCAGCCTCAGGCTGACAGTCTCAGCCACTGGCCAGTGTTTCTGTTTTCCACCTTGTTTGGGCAGGGTGTCTCCTGGGTCTGCTGCTGCACTGCATACTCCAGGCTAGCTGGCCTGTGAGCTTCCAGGTGATTCTCCTGTGTGCACCTCCTATCTCACCGAGGGGTGTTGGGATAACTCATGCATATCTTTCTTTGCTCCACTGGCAATGTAACCGCAAAAACAACGACGACTGGTTTACTTATTACTTAGCCCTTGTGCCAGGTAAAGTCTTTTAGATGCCTCAGCCTACACACTAGGCAAGAGCTATTGCTATAAATCGCAAAGGGTTTGAAATCTGAAACCTTCTGAACATCAGAAGCATTCAGAATTTTGAAACATTTTGAATTCCAGATTTCAAGAATAGAGATGTTTAACTTCCAAAGGCTATGTAACTATTGCAAAATCAGGAAAACTATGAAAGAAAGATGGCCCAAGTATTTCAGATGAGAGATACCCCCCTCCTGCATCTCCATTTCATAGGGATCTGAAGTTCAAAGAAGTTCATTTGATTTGTTCAAAGTCACTGCAATAATGGTCCTAGGACTGCCAGCCAAACCTCTTGCAAGGTTCTTCATGTGAAGTCACTACAAGACCAAATAAATAAAAGCAGCCAGGTGGGCTGTGAGAAGCAACATCAAAGAACAGAAACAACCTATGCAAAATTGTCTCCTCATTCCACTAGTCTGCCTTTCAGTTAGAATCAATAGCCAAAATAGCATGCATTTTCTTGGCAATTCACTGAATCTGTGGCATAGTACAATTGGCAAAAGAAATGGATGAGTCCCCAGCAGGCAACTATATTGAGAAAGAAAGTAGGTTGGTGGTTGTTTTGGCTAAGAGAAGGTGAATTTGCGATGGGCATTTAATGGCTATGGACCTCTTCGGGGGCGTGGTGAAAAGCTGTGGCGCTAGATTATTGTAATGAACAAATGGCCTTGTACAAGGACCTCTAGTCCACACACTTTTTATGCTGTAGTATATGGCATGGGAATTATACCTTTGATTTATTATTTTCAAAATGAGTAATTTCCATTACGTTTTTTTCCTCCTCACTTGCCTCCACCAGGCAATGTAAATAGAGCTTTCCAGCTGCCTGGCAACATCACCCCTATTTCCATGCTACATTTCGTGAGAGCACTTCTTTCTCTTTGAAGCTAATTTAGATGTTCACTTTTATTAGATTCCAACCCCCCCCCCCCATTTTAAGTAGATTTCTTAAAAAGTAAAGTGCCAGGGGTAAGGTTGTAGAGTGGACACACTTGTGTTTTGATTTCAGGCTCGGAGTCTATCTGTGGGTGATACTAATGAGGGAATAGGCTGTAAACTGAAAAGCCAGATACTTTAATCCCTAAAGAGTGCATAGAAAAAAAGAAAAAACAAACCCAAGTCCTAGAGGATACATGGTCGATTTTTGCCTTAGATCTCTTAGGCTTCTGCAGCCCAAACCAAGCATTCTACAGAAGGAAGCCATCCTTCCTTTCTAGCTATTGGGTTTCTCTACCCAACGCCCCCCAGAGACTGGTATTCTGCAAGTGCCCTTGCTAGTCACCCACTGCTGATTACTGCCCTTCCTGCATTCTCCCCTTGTGGGTACCCTCTATTGCCCTGATAGCACAGCTCCTGGAAGGCCTGTGAACCCTCTTCCCCAGCTGCAGTGGCTTGGAATGGTCACTCTTCCCAAGCGTCACATATTTTGAAGGTGTTTCAATACTGTAAAAATGCCGAGATCTTTTTGACAAGGTGACTTTGAGACGTCTTTCTTCATGCTGATCTGAGAGTTGGGTGTGGCTCAGGAGTCATATCTTCAGCCTGCCCTTTTTGCACAGTTTTGGTGCTTTACAAAAGGGGAACTAGACCCCGGAACACTACCTAGAATTCAGAGGCCCGCCTGGAGGCTTCACTTAACTAGCTCTTTAAAAAAAAAAAATTATCTATTTATTTTACATCCTGGCCACAGCCTCCTTCCCCCACATCCTCCCCTCCCAGTTCCTCTTCCTCATTAGCCCCCTCCCACCCCCCTAAACCCCTCCTATTCCATCTCCATTCAGGAAAGGGAGGTCTCCCATGAATATCAACAAAACATGGCATAGCAAGTTGCAGTAAGACTAAGCACCCCATGTATTAAGGCTGGGCAAGGCAACCCAGTATGAGAAGGAGGGTCCCAAAGCCCATAAAAGAGTCAGAAACAGCTCCTGTTCCTACTTTTAGAAATTTTACAAGAAGACCAAGCTACACCACTGTAACATATATGCAGAGATCTAGGTCAGTCCCATGAAGGCTCCCTGGTTGTGGGTTCAGTCTCCGTGAGCCCCTATGAGCCCAGGTTAGTTGATTGTGTGGGCCTTCCCATGGAGTCCTTAACCTGGTTTGGCTCCTACAAACCTCTTCCCCCTTCTCCTTCTCCACAGGATTCCCGAACCCTGCCTAACTTTGGCTGTGGATTTCTACATCTGCATCCATCAGTTGCGACTGACACCTCTCTGATGATTGATAACTGGGCCAGGCACCAATCTGGTCACAGTAGACTGCCACAGTAGACATCTTGAGAGATCTGTGCTTTTAGCGGGGAAGGGGTTTTTGGATCTTGAGAGTCTTATGACTGTCAACATTTTCAGTGTCCCTTGTCCTAAAGCCTAGAGTTAACCATAGAAATTGACTGATTGTAATAGCTAATCTTGGCTGTCAAGTTAATAGAATCTACAATCACCACTAGTCTCTGGGTGTGCCTGGGAGGGTTTAAGATACAGTTAATGAGGTGGAAAGACTTCACTATTGTGGGTGATGATAGCATTCTGTGGATTGGGGTCCTGGACTGAATAAAAAGGAAAACATGCACATTGCTCACTTTTTGCTTCCCAGTTGCTGCTGTTGTGTAGCCAGCTGCCTCCTGCTCTTGCTGCCGTGATGGACTGTATCCCTGAAACCGTGAGCCCAAAGAAGTCCCTCCTCCCTTAAGCTGCTTCTGTTGGGTATTTTATTACTGTAGCGGGAAAATTAATCAATATACAGATGGACCTAAGAATGTTAGAAACAGGGACATTCTCTCTTAGTTTCTTCCAGTAGGGCAAAGGAACAGGGAAATAAGAGACCAAAGGATTTAGTGACCTGGAGCGCCAGAGAGTCTTTAGACTGAAAGTAGAGAAGCTGATTGAGAAGAGGAATCAGATGGCAGGAAACGTACAGGTTTATACCAGCCCTGGGAGACTCCAAAGGAAGTATAATAGGAGTCCTACCCTTCAGGTCTTATAATGATTTAGTTGGAACATAAAAACGAATACACTTGAAATAATTCATAATTTGAGTCTAAAATGTAGTGCTGGCAAAATACAACCTGCCTGAGAAGGGACAGATCCATGGACTGACCTCCTCCTTGAGCCGAGGGGGTGATTAAGTTTACATATTCAGCTGAAGGACTTTGTGCCCTAGGTGTGATGGCCACAGCATTTGGAGTAGAGTCTGATTAGCCCTGCCTGACGACTTCATAGAGGAAGTAACTCCGAGGAGCCTTCATCACCACTGTCATGGCGAGTCGCACTAAACAATTCGTTAGGCATATCCTTACAGTCACACTCTGTTGGGAAGGCCAAGCAAACAGACTTGAAGGACTCGTACAAGAGAGGATGTGTACAGGTAGCACAAGGAAAGGAAAATGAGGGGAGAGGAGGTTAGAGATGGCTTGGCAGGGTTAGGGCTGACTCCTGAAAAAAAAGACGAGAGCCTGGACTCATGGGGAAAGGGATGAAGCTGTGCATGGCATCAACAAGACACAGAAGTGGGGGTGAGCAGGATGACTGTGGACAAGTGAGCAAACCTGCTGGACTGGTGTAAAAGGTGTGCAGTATGGTAGCGTGGGTGACTAAAATTATAGAGAGGCAGGAGTGATTACAGATAGCCTTGGATGGCAGGCAGAACAACTAGTCATTTGTAGACTGTAGAGCTATGTATTGGGGAGCCACCGGCGAAGGCACAGGCACGAGGCAGAAAGACTGCAATTTTATCCTACTATCTTTATCGTTTTGTTTTTCTCTGTTTGGATACCTAATTCACCTTATCCTAGTGAAGTGGATAAGTTGGTCATTCCACCTGACATCCTCCTTCTTAGCTGTTTGCTAAAGCAGGCAGCACACACTTTTAATCCCAGCACTTGGAAGGCAGAGGCAGGTGGATGAGTTTGAGCCTGAGGGCAGCCTGGTCTACAGAGTGAGTCAGCCAGGGCTACATCGTGAGAGATCTTCTTGTCTCAAAACAAACAAACAAACAAGCAACCAAGCAAAATAACAAAGCCCCCAAATAAAAATAAATAAAAAAGGAAAGCAACCCCTGTGCCCTGTGCCCCACTGGTGGAACACCCATCTTCCGGCACCCATCTTCTAAGCCATCGGCAGTTTTTAAGTTAGTCTCAATAGTGCCACCACAAAAGAGGAAGTATGAGCAGCTGCTAGACCAGGGGCAGCTGCACTTCAGAAGACTACCTTCCAAGTGGGATCTGCCCCTCAGTCAACTCTTGGGAAAGGAAGCGATAAACGAGGGAGTTTAAAATGCACACACACTCACACACACATGCACACGCACACACTAACTGACAAAGACTACATCTATCTTGAGGTCATTCATATTTCGGTGGCTGCTTTTTGGCCACTCCTCTCATAGATTCCCCTTGCTGACTTCCTCTGGTAGAAGGAGGTCGGCACTGGCAGGGTCTGCTCCGTTTCGTTACTCAGAGGCCGCTGTTTTCCTTTTTTCTTGGGGGGTTAGGATTATGCAAATGAAGCATGAAAACAAAAGCTCTCTGAGGTGGAGGAGGACTGCCTTTACAAATCCTGGCAATTTTAAGAGCTCTTTAATAAGACACCCCTCTCCGTTTTCATGAACATCTCTCTTGGCTCCTTGCCAGTCTATTTTGAATCCGGCCCCTCTTCGGAGCCTTTTAACCAAACACCTAAAAGTTTATTCTGAAACTTCTGCCCTGGCCTCATTTTGAAAGTGCAGAAATCAAGGCATGCATGTGCTATCAGTGTCTGTGGGCTGGCTTTTGAGTTTTGCTCCCTGTCTGATTCAGTCTTCCCTTTGCTGCATACAGCTTTACCTGGACAGGAGCTCTGACCCAGTTCCCTCTTAGGTTCCCACTTTTCTGATATTATCTGGAGGGCAATAGGACCTGGGGAGGTTCAACCCTGCGGCCAAGGGAGACACACCTGCCTAACCGCGTGGGTTGAGCGAGTGTGGGAACGAGCCACTTTAGCTGGCTGTGGAGGGAGGGGTAGAAGTGGGTGCCTGCTGCTGCTCCCGTAGAAAAGGAAAGCTGTGGCTCCCTCCTGGATCCAGAGGTCATGGTGAGAGATGTTGCGGAAGACTGGCTCAGGCTCCTTTTTGTTGCGCCTAGCTACCTGGAGCATCCCTTGGCTAGTCGTCTTGGAACGCTGGCTCATTTTGTTTTGCCTCAGCTGTCCCTCCCACTCGCCCGGCCCACGCCACCACCACCCCGCCCAAGAGATCCAGGTGCCACAGGTCCCAAAGCCCAGGACCCGCCGCACTTCTCAAACTGTGCCTTCCTTAGCAAAGTGACTCTGTGAAGAAACCGCTCCAGCCTCTTCTGTTCAGTACTGCGCACTCCGCTTCTTTCTGGAGAGACCTCGCTAGGGGACGGTGGTGGCATTACTCCAGCCCCCAGACAGGCGGTCTGGAGGGCGGGGCTTGGAGAACCTTCCTGAGAACCCTTGCCTCTCAGCAGGTCCTGAGAGCTCTCTGGTGCGCAAACTCCAGCAGACAGAAGCGCTAATAGGCACAACCTAGCAGCAGGTTGGATGGATACCTAGTTGCTGAACTAAATCCTCCAGGCTGTGCCCCTTCTGCCTTGGTTTGGTTCTCCGCTGATTTGAGAGGCCACACTGATGAGAATTCCCCCAAGAGAAGCTACTGGCTGTGTGATGCGCCACCCCAGAGTGGCTACTCCCCTGCCTCGGGTACTGTGAAAGGAGCCTCGGTGGAAACAGCTGTTCCTTGACTTTCCACACTCCTGGAATTGGATACCAGCCTCAGTGCTGGGGCGCTTGTCCTAGCTTCTCAGCATCTATGTTGATGATCGCATTAGAGTGAAGTTCAAAGAGATACTTCTGGACTCGCGATTTCAGACTCTTCAAGTTAAGCTTAGAAGAGAGGTGGCTCCTGTTCTGACTTGTTGGGCTTCGTTCAGGAACTTGACTTGCCACAGTCCACCTGACTGATTCTTGGACAGCAGTGGCCACGGGGGCTCTATTGGGGATGGATGGGGAAGAGCTCTGAACTCCAGACCCAACGAGATCCTCCACAATGGACAGAGTTTATGAGATTCCCGAGGAGCCAAATGTGGTTCCGGTTTCATCTCTGGGAGAAGATGTCATTCGTGGACCTAACCCACGCTTTACCTTTCCGTTTAGTATCCTCTTCTCCACCTTTTTGTACTGTGGGGAGGCTGCGTCTGCCTTGTATATGGTTAGGGTTTATCGAAAGAATAACGAAACCTTCTGGATGACATACACCTTTTCCTTCTTTATCTTTTCATCCATTATGGTTCAGTTGACCCTCATTTTTGTCCACAGAGACCTGGCCAAAGATAGACCACTATCATTATTTATGCATCTAATCCTCTTGGGACCTGTTATCAGGTGAGCATTTTTAAATCTCTCTGTACGGAGGAGGAGGAAGCTAATCTTTGTATGACTGATGCTGTCTTTCTAATCAAATTTTTCCGTTTGTGTTTCTAATCTAATTTTTCCATTTCTTCTCTCTCGACTTTCCTGTCTACTGTCCCAAGACTTTATCTGAAAACATCTTGGAAACCACCATGGTGACCTTGTGGCGTGTATATGTGTTCAAAAACCATGAGCAATATCATTAAGATGACTTGATTAGACAATTCTTACTGAGTTTGTGTTGTGGAAACCGGTATGGGACCAAAAGAATGTGGTCTTGGGCATAGCTCCAGAGGGATTTTTCACTTTGCTAGGAATGAAAGCCAGGGTGGTGGGCATACTAAGTGCTGTTCCACTGAGCCATAGTCCCAGCCTCCAGAGTCTGTAATTTGAATTCTGCCCTTTAGATGCTTCCTGAATGGATACTCATTCATTCCTGCTCCCACTCTGCCCCGCATTCAGTTTTCACAAGTTGAACTTCTTGAGCGGGCCTCTTTTTTGTCATTTTCAAAACTTCTGGAGTTCTGTGACATCTGGAAAGTACTTTACTGTAGTAGGTGGTGGCAAGCTGGTACTATAACCCAAGGAAGTTGTCTTTTCTATGTCGGTAGATCAGTCTCTCTCTTGCTTATCTCACATTGTGTTGCTGCAATAAAAGCACACCGACTGGAAGGGCCAAAGGAAGAATGCCCACCTCTGTCTGGAATTAGTAGCAAAGGGCATTGGTATATCCGGTGTTCACATTCAGACTGAGCAGCGTGAGCATGTGCTTAATTGCAGGGAGACGGGCATCGGTGCCCGCAGACTCACCTGGATGCTATGGAGTTTCACGGGAGACAAACATTGCATAACTTATGAAGTCAGTAGGGAGGAATGGACCAAGTTTGTCATGACTGTAAGAGAGGCAAACATCTGCAGTCAGCTGAGGAATATGGGTCACAATGTTGATGTTGTAACTGCAAGAGGAAGATAGCGCATCATTAGAGATCTCAAAATGGCCTGTGAAACTTATCAAGAATGGAACCGCCTTTGATAAAATTTATTACCTATCTATACATCTCTTTAATTCTGTTTGTCAACTGTATTTCCTTAAATCTGGGAAATGTCAGTCAATATTGTAACGTTCCATCCCAGAAAATGTGGGATATCTTCACAAAGCAGTGGCCTGAATTAGTTCAAGAATCTAGTCCTCCTTCTGTCATTCAGCAGGCCTGTGATCTCAGTGACATCTCTTAAAGATGTCTTGGGACTCAGTTCCCTCAGCTGTAAAATAAATGCGTTGGACTAGACCTTGCGTTCCAAATCCTAGTGCTCACAGGGGCTAGGCATATCCTATATGAACAAACCAAGTGGGCCAAGCATTAGAAAATAGTCTCACATATGTTGATGAATGAAAACAACGTCTCAGTGGTAAAGAAATGGAATACCACGGCAAATTGGAATCTGGGACGTGCTTGTCTGGGAGGCAGCCATTTTAAAATTATAAGCCATTGTTTCTAGGTTGGAATTCAGACTCAGTATTGCCAGATCTAACTTTTGAGGAGAAGTTAGTTCCCAAGAACAGGGTTTTATGTGAGATGCCATGATTTTAAATTTGGAAACTTACTAACTTCAAAAATGCAGTATGGGCCATACTAATTGCGTACTATCCAGATGTGTCTCAGCTGGCCCTATGTAGCTTTTGGATTAGGTGATCTACAGATACTTTTCCGATCTAAGTGTTTCAAGTTGACTGTAAAAGGAAGACTTTAACTTAGAACCGTGATGTTTCAAGATGTCACTAGAGACTCAAAACAACCATTAATTTTGTTCCTTTTCAAAATGCAATATACTGAATTAGCAGTTGAAGAGGATGCAAATTTAGCAAGTACCCAGTCCTTGGTTTTTACTTCCTTTTTTTGTTTGTTTGTTTGTTTGTTTGTGGCCTTCTAAGCTGTTTTTGACTTTGCTCTGCCTGGAGTGTTGTTCACTATTTTTCAGATTTGTCCTTGAGCTGTAGTGCACGCAGATTGAAATGCATTTATAACCTCAGTTACTCTAAGCCCACATCAGGAAGAATAATTCTTTTTTAATTGAAAATTTTTATATATTTTGAGAATTTCCTATATACATACTGTATTCATATCATTTCCACCTCTTTCCCCTCCAACTCTTTCTGTGTTCACCCACTCCCTTTCAAATTCACGACTCTTCTTTAGTTACTATTGGTATATCAATTATGTATTTATAAATATATATATATATATACATACTTGTTAAGTTCATTTAGTGTTGCTCATATGTGTATGTGTTTAAGGCTGATCAATTGGGATTGACCACAAGGTAACCCATAATGTGGTCCTGTTTCTGTTCAAGACTGATCCTCCCTCCCTCAGCAGTCATTCATTGCCTGTACTTCTTCAGGAAAACAATTGTCAACCCAGAAGTGGTACTATTTATATGCTTGTTTTCACGGTCCATTCCTTTCTTCATTAAGTAAGAGTTTGATTACTGCTATCAGGCAAAGGAAGCTGTTTCTAGGGCATGGCTCTCTTACATGAAATGCAAGCATGCTTCTGGAAATGAAGATGTACTCTGGTTTACTGTAGCTCGGGAGTAAGGTAAGAACCCTTTCTTAAACTAGCAAAATAGCACAAGAATAGAAGCATAAACAGAATACCTCATTGCCACTGCCCCAATATTTTGTTAAGCAATAGTATGGGTGGGCTTGAAAATGGTTAGATACTTCCCCCTAACTAGTGAGAGTTGCAACTTCTTTCTTTCCTTCCTTTTCTCGTTCAGGTCTTACAGTTTGTCTATCAAAGATGGAAATTTCAGGGCTGGGAAGACGGCTCAGTGGATAAAGCACTTACTGTGTAAGCATGAGAATTTGAGTTTAGGTTCCCAGAACCTTTGTACAGCTGAACCTGGAGTGCCAGTACTTCCATAGTGAGATGGGAGGCAAAGACGAGAAAATCCCCAGAAGCTAGCAGGCCAGCAAGCCTGGTGCACACAAAGAAAACTACCTCAAACAAGGGGGATGGCAAGGACCAACCCCCAAGGTTGTCTTCTGATCTCTACATACACAGATTATGGCACATGTATGCTTCTCTCTCTCTCTCTCTCTCTCTCTCTCTCTCTCTCTCTCTCTCTCTCTCTCTCTCTCTCTCTCTCCACACACACACACACACACACACACGTGCTCAAAAGTGGAAATTTCTTCTGTACATTTTGGAGTAGCACACCTAAAAAAATTCTAGACCTCGTGGAAAATGGCAGCCAGTACTTATAGTCTAAATCATCCTATTAACAGCCAAAGTCTAGGAGCCACATCAACCCTGAACTTGCCTTTAATCTGTTTTCCTGGTAAGTCACTCCCAGTTATCCTCCCCTTCTGCCACTTCTCACTTGCCTTCTCTTTCCCATTCTCATGCTTTCATCTGCTCAGCAAATGTTTATCAAATTCCCACTATGTGATAAGAGCTGGCAGCAAGAGAAATGGAGCCTCTGCCCTCAATCTATTGGAGAAGATGTCTTAATTTGCACTACAAATATTCTTGTCAAAAATAGTCAAGTGTCCATTTTTTCGGGGTAAGTGTGGGGGGGGAAGCAATAACTCAGGTGTAACAAGACAGTGTGTACTAGCTGCTTTTCGCTTCTGTTTACCGCATCAGAGCTGCCAGGGCTTGGGATTTTGATAGGGCATGTGTGGGAGGGTCACGGCAGGAAGTAGACTGTCATCAAGACTTCAAGGGTAATATGCTCTGCTAAGGCTATTTTCTTCATAAAGAAATAACCAGGTTTAAAAGGGATCTGTCTCCAGCAAGAGGCACACACAAAAAGAAATGTTTTCTTATAAAAGCAGATCTTAAGAATCTCAATTACGAAGCTGAATGCATTTATTAAAGAGTGTTTGAATTGAGGTCTTGTGAAAACCAGGGCCTTTTGAAGCCTTCATCTTTATCTCAGAACATACTATTTCTTAATACTTTTGTATTTGAGACATATTTTTAAGAAACACAGGCACATTTTTGAGGAGATAAAACAGTTCCTTGACTACAAGGAAATATTTCTGAAATGGTGTTCTTAGGCCAGTAGGTGACCAGAGAGGAAAAAATAAAACTTAGACTCAAGTGGCTTGGACAAGGTATGGCCAACCCTTTGATTCATGTACAATGGACAGAAGAAAAAAATGCCAAAAAAGTAATAGAACCTTCCCCAGATATTTCCCTTTTATGACACCTTCCTTTCTTGGGACAATTTTAGCTAAGTTCCCATGATGCTTTACTCCCGCAGATGTTTGGAGGCCATGATTAAGTACCTTACACTGTGGAAGAAAGAGGGGCAAGAGGAGCCCTATGTCAGCCTCACCAGAAAGAAGATGCTAATAGATGGCCAGGAGGTGCTGATAGAATGGGAGGTGGGCCACTCCATCCGGACCCTGGCTATGCACCGTAATGCCTACAAACGTATGTCACAGATTCAAGCATTCCTGGGCTCAGTGCCTCAGCTGACCTATCAGCTTTATGTGACTCTGATCTCTTCAGAGGTCCCCCTGGGTAGAGGTGAGTGGGGTCAAGAGAAGGGAGGGCTCTGTTTAAACCAAGAGTCTTGGAAGTTTAGGCCTGAACTGTCCGATAGACTGGTTACTAGCCTTGTGTGCGATTTAAAGAAAAAAAACAACCAAAAGCCATTGAAAGTACATTTCCTCAGTAGCGATAGCCACATTGCAAATGCTCAGTGCTGTGTCTGGTTAATAACGCAGCGTTCTGAGATGGCATAGGTTTAAGATGCTTTCATCATAATGGAAATTCTATTGGAAAGCACTTGAACTTAGGGAGTCAGACATCTCAGACCTGCCAGGATTCTTAAACTGGGACAAGCTATGTTTATACTCAAAATTTCACAAACACACCCTTTGGCCACAGCAGCCGTCAGAATCAAAGAAAAATTTCCCTTGTCTGGAATGTGTACATTGTGCTGCTAGTTGCTTAATTTGTTTAGAGATGGCCACCTTTAGAGAAAAAGTTCTTAAATATTTCTCTCTATTTTTCTTTTTTTGTTTTGTTTTTGGTGATTGGGTCTCACCTTATATTCCAGGCTGGTCTGGGAACTCACCATCTAGCTAGCCCAGGTTGACCTCTAACTCATGACCCTCCTGCTGCTGAGCTTCCCATGTGCTAAGACTATAGTATAGACAAGAACCGGCATGCCTGGCTTGGAAGGTTCTTTTGAAAATTCCCTTCGCTCCTCATACCTGAGTCGATCAGAGTGTGGGAAGGCCAGGAATCTGCATTTGTAAAAAGGACCCTCATTGATCCCATCTAGTTTCACTAAAGAACCACAGATTTCATCATTTTCTCCCATGGTAGTGGAGAGACAGAATAGGGCTGTGGGATGGATACAGGTCAATCAGGCCTGCTCCAAGATCTGCCCTTGTTTCTCTGTGATCTCTGAAGGAACTTAGAAAGCAGTCACTGCCGTAAGTTCCTACTGGTAAAAGGATGGGTCCCTAGATGAGTAAGACCTCTGGCAGAGGATGAAATGAGTCAGTATTGTCAGTGCTGACATCAAATGTTGTTATTGAATTTTACCAGCCCCATTTTGCTTCATCTGGTTGGACAGATGCTGCTTCAGATGTGGGCACAGCTTGGGCCATTTCTTTATTAGTAAGTGCTGATCCTATTTGACAAAGTCCTCTGTCTTAAAAAAAAATGCAAGGGGGCAAGTCTATCTCTTTTTCTCCATTAACGATTGATTATGAAGTTCTGTTGCTTTGGAAGATTTTTACAAGTGTACTATGTGACAGTAGTTTGAGGAAAGCATTGTCTGGAAATGATGCTGCTTTTCTTCCTGAGGATTTTGGGAGCTGGGCAATCATCTAATTAAAATATGTATACATTATGAAAGTGTTGAATGTGCAGACTGATTGACCTACAGGTAATTGTGTCCACACAGAAAAGTCTACCCCAAGAGGGGCTGAGAAATCCACAGAGTTGTGACTTTCTAAATTTTCTGTAAAAAGTTTACATCTTAATATACTACTAGTTTTTGTTTTTATTATTTATTTATGGTCTTTTGAGATAGGGGTTCTTTGTGTAGTCCTGCCTGACCTGGAACTCACTCTATAGACCAGGCTGGCTGTGAACTCACAGAGATCCACCTGCCTCTCCTTTCAAGGCAGGAATTAAAGGCATGCACCACTACTGCCTGACTAAGGGCTGTCAGAAGTTTGGTAACATTTCAGGCCATGTAGAATAGAGAGAAAATAGAATGTCGCTCATCCAAAGTCATGTTTGTTAACCATTCTAGACTCCTCTTTACTATGTACACATACTGGGCTGTGGGTATAGCTCAGTGGGAGAGTGCCTGGACAGTGCCTGCTACCATGTTGAAGGTCTTAGATTAATCTTCAGACTGCAGGGAACAAAAACATGTATATGTTCATATGTGAAATACTCAATTTTACATATTAAAATATTCATTGTTTACATTTTGCCTTTCTTGCCATATTTTTATACCAATCTTCTAAATAGATTCATTTCCAGGCTCAATTTGCAAATTGCCATATCTTTTACATTTTTTAAAAATATATATATGAGTTTGCCTGGACATATGTATTTGTATCACTTGTATGCCTAATGCCCGTGGAGACTAGAAAAGGGCATTAGATTCCCTGGAACTGTAGTTAAAAGCCACCATATGGGTGCTAGGAACTGAACCTGGGTCCTCTGGAAGAGCAGCAAGTGCTCTTAACTACCAGTCACCTATCTAGCTGCCGAGAATTGTTTATATTAATTTTTAAATTATGAGTATGTATTTATGTATGAGTCTGTGTGTGGTATGTGCACATGAGTTCAGGTACCTTTGGAGGGAGGAGGCAGAGGCATCAGATGGCCCTGGGGTGAGTTACAGGTCACTGTGAGCTGCCCCTGGGGTGAGTTACAGGTCACTGTGAGCTGCCCAGTGAGGTTGTTAGGAAGAAAAGTCAGGTTCTCTTCAAGGCAGTAAGTGCTCACAACTGCTGATCCATCTCTCCAGCCTCCATTTTCTCAATCTTAATAAGCAATAACCACAAAAGAAGAAATACCCTGATTTTAGATTGAGTTAAATTAGTTAGGTATGGGGGTTTTATATGAATAATCAATTCTATGTTGAATGTTGAGAATAGAAACATGGGTAGCTTAGAAAACTAAGAACAACCACTTTGCAATTCTCCATTTAGGCCTTTGGGAAGAGGGAGGAGGAGGTAGAAGAAATAGAATTTACTAGCTTCTAGACATTTCTCTACATATTTGGCATGTAATTATTTCATCTTCATGGCAACTTTATCTATGAGGTGATTATTATCCTCATTTTATACAAGATAAAGTGATAGACACAGAAGTTAAGTAAATCCTCCCCGAGGTTCTGTAAGTAGGCTATGGGAATGACTAGACTCGGTGTCTTGTTAGGAGCCCATGTTTCTGACTACAGCAGTGTTCAATCTCTTATGGTTAGTCTATTTGTAGAGGGATATATGGAAATGTTTTGGCACTTATTGCAAACATCAGGTTTTCATCCTTTGATAGCACAACTATCAGTCACAGAGTTTGAATTTCAGGGAAAACATTGCCTTCTTGGCTAGATGTCCATTATGATCAGCTTATCAAAGAGCATCGTATCTTTCAAATAGGAGCAAGAGTGGTTTAGAAAGACAAGGGCAACTACTTTCCCATTCTCCATTTGGGGTCTTTGGGATTTTAACACTCTACTCAATGCTCAGGAAGATTTTATAAGTAAACCCATGCTTCCTTTTGGATTTTCATGGGAGAAGGTTTCCATTTTCTCACAGCTGGACATGTATCTTTTCGGCTCCAGCTTCCCTGGGTCTCCTGTTTTTGTGGGATTAGAACCGTATATGTTTCAGGTCTACAGTGTGAAGTTTTGACATATGTTTATCACTTCATGGAATTACTATTTGTGCGTGTGAACACTTCCAGAAAAATTACAAGTGTGAAGTAGAATGCCAACTTGTACATCAGAGCTCCCAAACTTAATCATTTTGTGACAGAAGGTTTGTTCCCTTTGGCAAAAAACCCTCTTGTTTTCCCAACCCCTGGCCCCTGGTACCATTGCCCTACTCTGTTTCTTTGAATCCAATTTATTTATGAGATTCCACTTATAAATGGGGTAGTACATTATTTTTATTTCTGAGTCTGGCTCATTTCACTTAGCACAATGTCCTTGATATTCATCCATTTTATTGCAATGATGCAATTTCCTCCGAATCATTGTTGAGTGACGCCTACTGCATATGTGTACCATTTTCTTTACCTCTGCACTCATCAATGGACATTTAGATTGCTCCCATATACCATCTGCTTTGTGTCTTGCTGCAGTGAATAACATAGCAGGGCAAATATATCTTTGAGATACCGACTTTCTTTGTGTATGTAACCAGTGGTGGAATTGTTGGATCATATGGTAGTTCTGTTTTTCATTTTTTTTAGTTACTTTCATGCTGTTTTCTATGGTGACAGTATCAATTTATATTCCAAATATGTATCAAAGTTCCATTTTCTCCATATCTTTGTTAGTTTTTTTAAAAATCTGCATCCATCCTAGCAGGCAATATCTTATTGTGGTCATTCTTTTCATGCCACACAAGGGTGCTACCACTGAGATGTACTACCAGCCCTCACTGTGAATTTCATTTTCATTTTTCTAATGGTCCATGATATTGAGCATAGTCTTCTATATCTGCCACCCATTTAAGATGTTTTTGTAAAAAAAAAATGTGTATCCAGGTGCATGCTGTTAGTGTACCTAGTGTGATCGTAAGTCTGCATATATACATATATATGTATATATAAGTATATATAACCCTTAAATAAGTCTACTTTTACTTGAAGTATTCAAGCCCTGACCATCATCTCTGGACCTGTGGTTCTGAATACAGCTTCACCACAAACATCAACTGATTGTCTCATTCCTTCCTTTGCAGTTGTCCTAATGGTTTTCTCCCTGATATCTGTCACCTACGGCGCCACCCTCTGCAATATGTTAGCTATCCAGATCAAGTACGATGACTACAAGATTCGACTTGGGCCCCTGGAAGTACTTTGCATCACCATCTGGAGGACATTGGAGATCACTTCCCGCCTTGTGATTCTCGTGCTCTTCTCGGCCACCTTGAAGTTGAAGGCTGTGCCATTCTTAGTGCTCAACTTCCTGATCATCCTCTTTGAGCCCTGGGTTACATTTTGGAGGAGTGGCGCCCAAATGCCAAACAATATTGAGAAGAATTTCAGCCGGGTTGGCACTCTGGTGGTACTGATTTCTGTCACCATCCTCTACGCTGGCATCAACTTCTCTTGCTGGTCAGCCATGCAGTTGAAGTTGGCAGACAGAGACCTTGTTGACAAAGGTCAGAACTGGGGACATATGGGACTGCACTATAGTGTGAGGTTGGTAGAAAATGTGGTCATGGTCTTGATTTTTAAGTTCCTTGGAGGCAAAGTGTTACCGAATTACTGCCATTCCTTGATCGCCGTGCAGCTTATCCTTGCTTATGTGATTTCCATTGGATTCATGCTCCTTTTCTTCCAGTATTTGCACCCTTTGCGCTCACTCTTCACCCATAACGTAGTGGACTACCTCCACTGTATCTGCTGCCGCAGGCACCACCCGGAGAGGGCTGAGAACGCAGAGCCATCCGGTGAGGCTGAAACAAGACAGAGTAGTGTCTGAATTTTTTTTTCTTCTGAACATTATAGGGTGGGTTTGGGATTGACAAGAGCAACTGTGAAATTGAAGGAGACCCCTATGTGTGTGTGTTCTTCCAGATTCGTTTTTTCGACTCTTTTAGTAATCCTAGTGCAAGAAAGACTGACGTCCAAATAGGGTTTCCTTTTTTTAGGATTGACTGCTATGTTTGGGTACCAGCTCTAATCACTGTTTGTTAGTTCATCCTCCTCCTACCCAAGCCAGTTGGAATAACTTCCGGGTACCTTCCTCTGGCTCCGCATTTCCAGCTTTGCCCATCTGTTTGAGTTATCACTGTTGCGTCTCCCTGGGCTGATCTGAACTCGACCAGGACACATCTGGACTGACCAGAGGATATGACAGCTTACTAGAAATGAGCACCTCCCAGAAAACAGTCTGAGCCTTGTGGTACCTTTACCTGTGAGAGTGGCTGAGATATTTTGATTCCAATGAGAGACTGTGGCTAAGAAGAAGAAGAAAGCTACTCCCCAGATAAGCTAACACTCCACTAGGATTTTACCAGTGGTCATTCAGCAAAGACTTCTCTTTTTAGAAGCCTTCCTAGGCACCCCTTTATAGAAGGGTATGCAGAATAGGATTCATTCAGGGAATAAATCAGAATGGCATATTTTTTTTTCAAGGCAGAACTCAAAGTCACTCCGCAGCTAAGAACTATGTAGTTTGAACTCCTGATCTTTTTTGCCTTTGCCTTCCGAGTACTGGGATTGCAGATGCATGGCAATGCACCTGGTTTATATGGTGCTGAGGGTTGCATCCAGGCCTGGGCAAGCACCACTTAGGTGGTGCTGAGCACTGGACCCAGGGTCAGATAAGCACTCTACCAACTGAGACATCCCTGCCTCCCCCCAGGATGACTCTTAAGGAACAATGTAGGCTTCTAGCTCCATTGAGGGAAATGTTTGAGCGAAATTTCTCAGCTGGTTCCCCATTATTAGGGATTCCCTCCAATCCAGCTTTTCTGTCGCTTTGCATTTTGTTACTTGATGGAAACATCAGAGAAGCCGAACTGTAACTGAAAGTGTTTATGACCTGTGAAAGAAAATGAAGATTTCTTTGTGTCTGCTACTGTCCTGAGTGCTTCATTGATTTTCATTTAGGGGGATAAAGTCGTAATGGCTAAGGCAGCACCTTCCTGCTGTTTTGAATTGGGCTGGGTGACTCCTCAGCAAAGGAAAGGTGGAAGAGAGAAGCTGATCACATGAGATTATCAACACTGCTTTCTCCCTGGGGGATTTTACTTGCTATTGGGGAATGTAGGTTTTTTTTTCTCAATCTTTCTGTCATTAACAAACCCCAAAGGCCAAATCGACATGTTTCATCATGCTCAAGTCTTATCCCAGCTGGATCCTTTGCTGGGCTTGTCAGCTGGATGCATAGAAGGTAACCAAACAACTGGCACTGTCCTGGCCACTGCCTGCCAGCAAACCAATGATCCCAGCCTTACCCGACCAATCATTCTTCCCCACAGACCAGGAAAGTGAGATGACCTCTCAAAAGTACACACTAGCTGAGGAGCTGTTGGCAGTTGGTGGCTGCTTGGAGAGGGAGAGTGTTTTCTTCATGGATGTAGCCCCCGAGAGGCTTCTAGTGCTCCAGGAGATGCCCCTCCACCCAGCACACACTGGAAACACTAAGTGGATGCAGTGGGGTCTAAGGGGAAAAAGAGAAGGTACACGGGTTTAGAAGGGAATAGTGGTGAGGGGATGTAGGGGGAAAATTGGAATGGAGGGAATGAGGGATGGGTTAGATTGGTAATTTACTTCTCAAAACATTAAAGATGAATACAAAATAGAAAACTACACGACTTGTGGCTACCATGTTTGAAGAACTTGTAAAGAATCTGACATGCGGTCTTCTGCCACCATCTAGTTGTGGGCGCTTCCTCTTCTAGGTAGCTAGCTGTTAACCAGAATTATCCCAGTTTCCTCACGTCTGCTGTGGTTCTACCAACTTCACCTGCCTTGGGGAGCTAAAAAGATTGGCTATTTAATTGGGGAGAAGAACGTAATGATTCTGAGACAGCAGATTTCCGTTTACAGCCTTGACTCCTTCTTCCTATTTTATGAGGACAGAATCCCGGGTTGGCATGTGAGACTGACATGGACTTCTGACACCTACTCGGGGAGAATGTGAAGGACATCATCACATTCGAAAGGAACACTGCCTTTTCAGATGCCAAGCAAGAATTTCTGCCTAGTGATTGCTGTGCCCTTGGTTAAAAGCTAAAACGGTGTTTAGAACAATAATTTGGTGCATAAAAGCATATGAGTCAGCTCCTTAAGGGGAGAAACTATGGGAACAGAGAGACACAGGGTAGAAATGAGTGCCTCAATGTCAAATCCGGTACAAGCATTTTCCCCATGTGGCCTTCCAGCCATGATGACTTCATATCCTAGGAATGAAGAGAGTTTAGGGACAGGGGTGTGGAGTAACTTCTAACCTGAAAAACCTGCTGCCCTGACCAGGAGAAGGGAGAAGGGTTGTGATGGATACAATTATGCAAACGAACCCTTAGATGCTCCTCTGTGGTAGCCTTCCTGTTACACGGCCATCTTCCAGCCCACACACAGCAAGTGTGGCCTATGAGAGGGTGGGCAGGGGAAGGACCCGCTTCCATTTGCAAACACCTGTAAGTTCCCTCTTTCAGCATAGGAAGGTTTTTTTCAGTCCTGGGACTTGCACTCAGTGCCTTGCACCTGCTAGGCATGTGCCACACCACTAAGCTGTATACTGATTCCTTTTTTTTTTTTTTTTTACTTTTTCTCCTGAAATAGGGTCTTGGTAAGTTGCCAAGGCTGGTCTTGAGCTCACTGTGTAGCCTAGGCAGACCTTGAATGTGCGTTCCTCCTGTCCCAGCCTCCCTAGTAGCCAGAGTTAACAGACCTGCACTACCAGGCCCAAATATATTCTCTGAAATCAGGGTGTAGAATATGGACAAGTCTTGCTGCGTGAAAGAGTAGACGCAGAATAGGCTAGCAAAGGGTTTCTGGGGAAGGAAGACTGAGCCATGAGGTTTGGATAAAGGAACTACTAAAGCAAGAATTTCTTCCTAGTAGTCAACCTGTTCTCAACAGCTGTTCTCATAATGGATAATTTTGATAGGCTAGATAGGGGCAAGTCAGCATAGAGGAAGGTGTAGAAAATAAATTGTAGTCATCATTTTCACTTGTTTCACAAGTATTTTAAATACTATGGACACAGAACGGTGATGTACAGTGAAAAATTGAAATAATAGCTTTTGCTTATGAACACAGTGTGTATAGTATAGTATAGTATAGTATAGTATAGTATAGTATAGTATAGTATAGCTTTAATTAGAGATGAAGTCTTACTTTGTATCCCTGGAATTTGATGGCCTGGAATTCACTTTGTAGACCAGGCTGGCCTTGAACTCACAGAGATCCACCTGCCTCTGCCTCCCTAGTAAGTACTTGGGTTAAAGGTGTGTACCATGACACTAGGCCCATGAAGATTTATATATATATTCTATTTATATTTATATGTTCAGTCCTTACAACTATCTCAATATGGTAAGGTATTTGCTACTACACCAAGCCTACTTTACAAGTAGAGTTCAAGGCATAACAAGGCTGAACGATACACTCAATGTTGAAGCCAGTATCAAAGCCAGGGTTCAATCAAGACCTAAGCCTCTATGTCCTAAGCGTTTGTGAAATTATCTTAGTAGTTTCAGGATTCCTTTCTAAGATATAGCTAGGTTCATGCCAAACATTCTTTGCTCCAAGCATGTCTTATCAGAAGACAGCACTCGATTCCTTCTACAAAGAGAAGTCCTAAAGAACCCGAGCTGAAAACCAAGTGTGTGTTCATAGGCACCTGTAGTTTAGTACAAAGGTGCGGGGGATGGTGGTGGCTGGTAAGTCCCTTTCTGGTTTCCAATCTTTGTCTCACTTAGGCATTTTATTTGTGTGTATCTTTGTTGATGAGTTCTTGCTCTTTGAGATGGGTTCTTGCTCTGTGTCCTAAGTTGGTCTCTGCCTCACTGGGTAGCCCAGGCTAGTCTTAAACTCCAATCGTTCTGCCACTGTCTCACAAGTGCTGAGATTATAGCATCATGAGAACAAGGGAGGCTATGAAGGCATGGGAGCAGGGAGTCTGCCGGGAATCTCTTTCTTATGTATTATGTATGTGTATGCACATATGCCGAAGTGCACCTGTGGAGGTCAGGGGACAACTTTTGGGACTCAGTCCTTTACTTTCGCCATGGCATCATGGGTTTCAGATCTAAAACTCGGATCATCAGGCTTGTACAAGAAATGCTTTTATCTGTTGAGCCACTTCCCTAGCCCAATACTGTAACTCTTTGTACTGTTGTCTCGGTTTTTCCTGTGAACATAACAATATAAAGAACATCAAAAAATAAACTCCTTTAAAAACCCTGGATCACAATTTTGAGAGCAACAAGTAGCGGTGACAGTGTGACAATTGAACTAGCACGACAGCGTTGTCTCCAAAATGATCGCTTTAAATGTGTCTTTAGGAAACTAATTCTGTATAATAAACTATATGCTAAGTACTCCTAAAAGGTAGCATGCTTTGGTTCTTAACACATTAACCAGCTTGGATTCTAACTTAGCATCATTATTTGAGTTGACTTTGCCATCTTGCTGGGTTTTTTTTTCCCAGTAAGTCAAAGAAACTTTGCACATGTTATACTCAGCAAACTTTTCCTTCTTTCTCATCCTCCTTTGTTCCTTTTTCCACACTCCCTTGTTTTGCATCCTGAGAATCATACTTGACCAATGGTTCCGTTTTGTAAACAATGACAAAAACGTGGGTGGAATTAATTATTACAAACTCTTTTCATCAATTCTTAGTTTAGAGAATGGGGAGACTACTGGAGATTTCTCCTTTTTATTAACTAGTTTGGAATATTTGGATTTTATAATGCTTCACAAGACACATAATTAGAAGAGCATACTACTTAAAAAGTAAAGATGTATGGAAATTGATTCATACACAGCTGTCTTCACAATAGCTTTAAGGTTTGGATGAAGACAGGCACATGCTTCATAGAATGAACTAGAAATGTAAGGTAAATTATAATGGGTACCTTTGAAAAAAAAAAGGGCTGTCATCTGCTGAGTCTCTGCTGGATACCAAGGTCCACGTTGGATCATTTATAGACTTCCATTTGATTATCATGGTATTCTTATGAGGAAGATGTTCTCTATCTATGCGACCTTGGACAAGAATGACTTGTCCAAGGCCGCATAGTTTCCACTTCAATCTTTTTGACCCCAAGATTCCAGTTTGTTCCTGCTCTACCACACTGCCTCTCATGGATGGCAATTGTCATGATCCAGACTTCATAGCACAGAAGGCAGTGGACATTTTATACTCACCTTTGGATCTTTAAATGGAGTGGGCCCATTCATATACCATATAGAAAGGAACAAACAATGGGTCTCTTTAATAGGGGCCCTGATCTGGATTGAATTTACTACAGCCATCTTGGTTGTGCCTGCCATATTACTTAAAAGATGACCCTGGGATGAATTGAAATCCCAATATAATAAAAGAGTAAATTAAAATAGAGTATGTCCTGCCCTCCAACGAACTGTTTCATAATGAATACTTGCTATGTTTATAGTTTCTGAGAAATGTCAGCATACTTTTCATTTGGGATCAATGTAGGGATCAAGTGAAATCCTTAGTCAATGTGTGCTATTGACACATCCACGGCCATGTCAAGACCCCCAAAGCCTCAGCCCCATAGAAATGACCAATCTTTGCCTGGGTGAGGCTCAGAGGCATGGCAAAGCCTCCCTCTGGTCTGTGTGCAGCTGCTGATAGCATGTGCAGAGAATGTACACCATAGCTTCCTCCCTCCAGATGTTTATGGCCCAAAGACCATCAGGGACTGCTCCTACTGAGATTAGCCAAACCTGCCTCTTTGACTCATCTGTATCCCATAAGTCCTGCCTTCTTGATTCAGCTGTATGCATAACCCTGCTGTTCTGCTCATATGTGTATAACACATATGCTAAGCTTCTGGGTGAGAGGGATTGTGACTTCTCCATCAGAGATCCCAGTCCACCCCATCCTAGCTTTGTCTGTATGTCTTTAGTCATTGTCTTGCCCCCCCCCCCAGTCAGGCCAATCCCTGGAGCCATGCTGGACATAGCAGTCTGAAAGACTTTGAGACACCTTAGCACTACTGCACCCCCCATCCTGGGAACCAGGCCTCTAGCATTAGGAGGCACCTTAGCACTACTGCACCCCCCTTCCTGGGAACCAGGTCCCTGGTAACCAGCCACGCGTGCACTGGAGCTTTGAGTACTTTCCATCCCCATTGTAGTCTTTCTCCAATAGACCAGGACCCTGGAACTGGGGTGAGACGACCTGCAGGTGTTCCTCCTTGTAACCGCCATAACATTGATCAAGTAGAGTTAGCTGACCATTGTATGAACTAGTCAAAACAGTTGACAAATGATTTTTGGACTTTCCCTTTGATTCTGTACTACCCCCTCCCTGAATTTGTGTTTTTTTCCTTTAAAAGAGCTTGTAATAGACAAAGCAGGGTCCTTCTCCTCTCGAGGCTGAGGGACCTCTGCCGTGGCAGAATAAAAATTCCTCTTGCTATTGCATCAACCGTGCCGTGAGTGTCTCTTGGGGCGACCTCCTCCTTGGTGGGGCTTTAGGGCCCAACAAGTCCACCTTCAATTAACTTAGTGTATAAGCCCCCTTCCTTTTGTCTCAAGTTGCAGGGGTTCCCCATCTTGCCCAAGATACTATTTTTTTTTAATCTGCAAGTCCCTAATACATCACACTTTGTGAAACCTGGATTTTCTTTTTCTTTGGTCTCTTGGTGTTTTCTACTTTGGACAGTTGGTTTTTGCACATGAGCCTTCCCTGAAAGCTTAGCCAAACCAGCTTGTGGCTTAGCCGGCTCTAGAGGCTCTCCTCCCTCTGCATCCTCCTTGCTTTCCTGACCCAATTGGCTCTGCAGCTCTGGATTAACCAGCCTCTCTGCCTGACTCACTTGTTTCCTCAACTCACTCTTGCCCATTGAATTGACCCACTTTCAAAGGAGACATTCCTCCCACCAGCCGCAACCCCAAGGTACTCACACCAGCTAGACAAGCTTCTCCGTTGTCTAGACAGGAGAGGGAAGTTGAATAGGGATAGTCAGAAAACTATATTTTTCTTGGAGCGACATGCAAGAAACATGTGCTCATAGGGCAAGATCTGAATGCAACACCATAGCAGGAATGCAGTAATTTGCTTAATTAACAATGAAACTGAAAGTTGAAATTGTAAGAAGGGACAGTAAGTAATAGGGCAAATTGAAATTCTATGGGCGTAGTCTGGCCTAGAAATCAGTGAGGCTTTGGGCACCGACACAGCAGCAGAAGGAATGTATAAACTTGCCTGTAGTGGCTGTGTCTGGATGAGGTATGGGAATGAGTAGTAGCAGGCAATGGGATAGAAGCAAATGTTAAGGGAGCACTGTGAAAAGAGTGAAATTTTAACTATGCCTTGAAAGGTAAATAGGATTTTCATTGGTGATACCGGGTGGGGATGTATTTTTAGCAGAGAGAAGTGAAGACAAGTGAAGCCACAGAGGTATCGTGGCTTATCACAGATGTGTTCACTGAACAAGTGCATTCCAGATGTAGCATTTTAGGGATGAGGCACAGAGGTTAGGTTGCAAAGGCAGACTTGGAGACAGGAGAAATGCAGAGGGCTCTAAGATACTGGCTAAAAAGATTAATCTGAGTCAGGCGTGATGGCACACGCCTTTAATCCCAGCACTAAACACACAGAGGCAGCCGGACCTCTGTGAGTTCAAGGCCAGCCTGATCTACACAGTGAATTCCCCAGACAGCCACAGCTACACAGAGAAACCCTGTCTCAAAACAAAAGCAAAACACAAAACCTGAATCTGTAAGCTAGTTGAATAATAACTGAAAGCTTTAAAGTGCACACACAGAGATTCACATTTCAGAACAACGTGTGAATTTTATCACAGTGTGGATGTCCCCACCACTCCAGTCAAGCCACAGAACAGTTCCAACGCCCCATAGTATTCCTGTTGCTACCGACTTCTCTTCCTATTCTCCCTAACACCCACCAATCAGCGATCTCTTCTCTGTCCCTACAGTTTGTCGTTTGCAACTGATGACAAAACACATAAGCTCTCAAATTGAAGGCCTTTGAAGGAAGGGATGACTTGGCGAGGGCCCTTTCAGAAAGATCACTTTGCTTTCTGTGCGAAGGATAGTTAGGGGAGGGTAAAATGAGACGCAGGAAGACCAGCTGCAAGAGTTCAGACCAGAGATGACTGTTTGGTGCGTGTGGTCCATACTCATTAAAGGGAGGTTGCAGTCAGCGACACAGCTGTGGGAGGAAACTGCAATGGAACTAGGTCGTGTTGATGTCTCTATATTGCTTTCGCATATTTTAGTATGATTACCAAGGGGGATATAATAGTACACACACAACACAGTAGGCTGCAAAAGAACACATACATTATACTCCATATTTTATTTTCTAAAAGTGGCACCTATTTGTTTTCACAGAAAAATACCTGCAAGATACAGAAATGGACGTGAAGATCTGAAATTGTTATTGAGGCATAATGGACTCAACGGCAGTGGTGTTCTCTTCTAACATTCTACACTTTGGAGAAGCTCTATTTGCTCTCCTGCCAGCCTTCCCCAACCCTGATGCTTCCGGACTAAGTAAGAGAGCAGGTGACATAAGTCCACTTCTTTCATTCCTGTAGCCATAGGGACATGGTCGCCACAGCACATTTTAACCAGCTATTATCTCTTTGTTATTGAGGTATTGTGACTTGAGCAAGATTATACAGCTAATTAAGGGTAATTCAAATAATCAAATCCAGGGTTCATAGCCCTAGCAATATTTCTTTTGTCAATTTTTTAATAACCAAAAATGTATAAGCATACATGAAAGAATAATATAGTAGGCTTCCATGGACCAGCCCTTGGCTTCAGCAATCATTATTTTCCATATTCTTTTATATTTTTTCTAGTATTGGGGACCGAACCAGAGCCTTGTGCACCTAAGCCAGCACTCTACCAATGAGCTACACTCCAACTCCGCTTTGTGAGTCTTGTTTCGCTTAGATACCAATCACTTTTTCGTTTCCACCTAGCTAGAAGATTCAAATAAAATTTCACAAAAATGACTTTGGCAGACATCTGTAGTACGGATTTTCTGGTTATAAAAGAACAAGTACTATGTCACGAACAGGTCAGGTCAATGGAAATTATCAATAATTCCTTAATTCTTTGCCAGGAATCCAATTTTTATAGTTGCTTTCAAACTGCCTTTTCACAGTGAGCTAATTTCGATCAGGGTCCAAATGACCAAATAACTGAACTTAGTTGATGAACTCTCAGTTCAGTTTTATTCTATAAAACGTTTACCTTTGCTTTCCTTTTCCTTTTTTTTTCTTTTAAAAATAGTCTCACTGTGTATCCCTGATTATTCTGGAACTCACTCTGTAGGCCAGGCTGACCTCAGACTCACAGAAGTCTGGCTGCTTCTGCCTCCTGAGTGCTAGAATTAAAGGCATGTGCCACGATAATCAGCTTCTCTTCCTTTTATGATATCACTGATGTACTTTTAAAAATCCGAGTTCTCTATTTTTTGAAGTAGAGTTGGGGTTAATGGAGAGACATTTTTAAATACAGATTTTAAGCACAGGGTTAATGAAATGCTTGGGGAAAGAGAAGGGTAGATTAATAGTGAGTAGATTTAGGTTAATTGATGTGCAAAGCTCCAATCTAAATGTGGGCAGGGCCATTTCATGTGTTGGAGTTCTGTATAGAAATAAAAGGAGGAAGCAAACTGAGTGCCCACATTTATCTCTCTGTGTTTCCTGACTGTGTATACAGTGTTACAACCTCTCTCCCATTCCTGCTACCATGTCTTTCTGACTTGAATGGACTATACCCTCAAATCATGAACCAAAATAAACCCTTTCTTTTGAGTTTCTCTTACTGGGTATTTGATTACAGCCAGAAGAGTAACTAACACAGACACCAAAAAGACGATGCTGTGGACTTCCTCTTGGTAGCACACTATGCCTACCTCCTTGATTTTGACCGATGGGAGCCTTCATCAGTGGGATCAAGGGATACTTGCCGTCTTCGCACTGTAAAGACTGTCATCGGAGAGGTAGATTTAACTCAGTTGGTAGAGTGCTTGCTTAGGATGGCTGAAGCCCTGGCTTGGATCCCAGCACTGCATAAATTGAGGAGTTGGGGTATAAGCCTGCACTTAGGAGGTAGAAACATGACGATTAGAAGTTCATGCTTAGCTGGGCCAAGCCTGGGATGCCGACCTGACAAACATGAGATTCTGCCTCAAAATAAATAAATAAATAAATGGATACACAGCATAACATAACAAAGTAAGCTTCCTATCAACTTACCTAATTAATTATTGCCTTGACCCGAATTGCAACATGGTGTTTTTTTCTAATGCTAATGCTTTTCTTCTGTTGGATTATTCTATAAATAGGTACTCTTTCATCAGCTGTCTTGCTACTTTGAGTCACGCCGTGTTAAGGAAAAGGCAAGATAAATGCTTTTTCTCTTGACCAGTTTTATTAAAACTAAATTAAGATGTATTAAGCCTTAAGGGTTTTGGGGGGATGGATGGAAATGGGGGCAGTCCTTCAGTGCTTAGGTGGGCCACTTACAGCTGTGCCCCGGCCTTAGTGCTCTGCTCGTGTGAACCACCAAGTGAAGCCAGCAGTGTGAGTGCCCGCAAGCTTTCCAGAGCATACATTCAGCTCTGGGTGCACGCATGGCTTCTCATTTCCTCAATTTACAGAAGTCATGTTTAAATCTCTCTTTCACACGTGCATTCCTTTATTGCCTCAGACCTGAAAAAAACATTTCTTCAAAGGACTCCAACTCTTTTCCATAGAAAAATATATTTAAAGATCAAAGCCTGGGCACTTTGGGTGTTTGCTTGCTGTTGGGTTGTCATTGCTTCTGAACTTTCAGATGGAAAAATCTAGGAAGAACATAATTATTACAATAAAATATGTATTTTTCCTTCCGTGGCAGTGCTAGACCTGCAGGTCTCCCTTCTGAGATTAGTCTGCTTTCCAAGAGGGTTGAGGGATATGCAACAGAAGAAGACATCTTCCAGACATGGGGCAAGGGACATGGACATGAAACCTAAGACTGCCTTTGCACTCACCAACTCCTGTGGCTGGGATTATATGCACAAGACCTGCACAAAGTTAGTCCATCAGCTTTTCATCGTGGGTGGCGAGGGCCTCATTTGGCTCCATCCCTCCCTCAGAGCCTATTGACAAATAATGGTTGTTCAAGAAGGAGGCGATATAGCCACTGCTAAGTTGTCCCTACTCCATTAAATGACCCCCACCATGCTCTCAAAAAAGTCAGTGGGTCACAGGCAAAAATACGACATGAAAATAGGAGGGGGTATGTAGTGAAAAGTATTTTAGTAGAAGAGAGAGGAGATAAGAGAGCACATTGGGGTGATGGAAACAGAATTCATTGCATCTACATATGGAACCCAAAACAATAATAAAAATAGGGGGAAAGAATAAGGCCTACTTTAAGAGACACCACGATAAATTTAGAAGAAGACGAGAAAGTGAAACTGATGACTATGTTTGGAGCTACTTGGCAATCCAGAATAAAAATAGTACAACATGCACAAAATACCCAAGGATGCATCATGTGCTGGCAGAGATACCGTTTGTCCGGTTGTTCCCACCTGCATGGAAGGAAGCTGACAATGTAGCTTATACACACCCACTACCAATGTGACACAAGCCCTGGCTTGATGATGGAATACACTGTGGCATTTTGTTTTAACACTCAGGCTTCTCAGTGAGTGCGGCAGGGATAAAATCCTTAAGAGGCACATAGAGGTAGCCAGAAATGGATAAAATTTGGGATGCACTGATGGATAACCTGAGGCCACTCCCATTTGAATGCAGGCCCTGCTGGCACTACGTCTTGTGTCCATCGTTTTTGGGGCTCTGAAGGGAGAAATGAATGAGGTCTGTCTGTCCATCACAATATCCAGGGATGCCATGATTATGATTTTGAAAGGAAGGAACTTAATGCACAAGTATACTGAGAACACATTGAGGGTTGTATCATTGCAGACCAAGTGTGGTACCTGATGGGAGAAGATGAAGATGCCTATGGGAAACAGAAAGAGCAACAAAGCTTCAAACATCATGGGATAGATGTCCAAGAAAGTTACTTGTTGAGTAGAAAACAATCTAGTCTCACCTGCCAGCACCACAGGAAGTCTCTCCCTGGAATTCTGCTGGCCAAGAAATCAAGTACGTGATTTCCACTCTTCTTCCAACTCCAGTTCCCTACTCTTGTTCCCAGCTCAGTAGCAGACGAGCTGCTGCAGCCTGTGCTGCCTCTCTGCCCCCATCCAAAGGGATTTAACAGATCTTCTCTTCTAGCCTGCCTTTTTCACACTGTGTCTCACCTGCCAATACCCAAGGTAGTCTCCCAGACTTGCTGGCCAACTACAAATCCGATAGAGCGCTAATATCTAAAATACATAAAGAACTAAAAAAACTGAACATCAAGGGTTGTGGTTTGAAAGAAAATGGCCACCAAAGGGAGTGGCACTATTAGGAGATGTGGCTTTCTTGGAGTAGGTATGGCCTTGTTGGAAAAAGTGTGTTGCTGTGGACCTGAGCTTTGAGTTCTCCTATGCTCAAGCTGCTCCCAATGTCACAGTTCATTTCCTGTTGCTGGCAAGATACAGGACTCTCAGCTGCTTCTCCAGCACCAGGTCTGCCTGCACACTGCCATGTGACCCGCAGTGATGATTATGGACTGAACCTCTGAAACTGCAAGTGAGCCACCCCAATTGTGTGTTTTTCTTAGAAGAGTTGCTATGGTCATGGTGTCTCTTCACAGCAATAGAAAACAAATACTCCAATTAAAACTGGAGTGCATGCTGGGAGGTGGTGGTGCACGCTTTTAATCTCAGCAGCACTCTGGAGGCAGAGGCAGGTGGGTCTCTGTGAGTTCGAGGTCAGCCTGGTCTACAAGAGCTAGTTCCAGGACAGGCACCAAAGCTACACAGAGAAACCGTGTCTTGGGGAAAAAAAAACACATCTAAATGGAGAATACTCACAAGAGGAAGCCCAAATGGCTGAGCAGCTCTTAAAAGCTCACATTTTCTTTTATAGTGAACTTAATAGCATGTTGCCTTTGAGAATCTTAAAAAAATTGACTAATATTCCTAATGGTCTAAGTAACTGTATTCAGTATCCATTTTGTTTGTTTTTATATGTATAAGTGATTATCTACATGAGTATGTGCCATGTATGTGCCAGGTGTATGCAGAGATCATAAAAGCATGTCAGATCCCCTGGAGCTGTGATTATAAGATGGTTGTGAGCCACCATGTTGGTGCTGAAAATTGAACCATGGTCCTCTGCAAGAGCAGGAAGTTCTGACCACTAAGCTCTCTCTTCAGTCCCTGCATTCAGTATCCTTTGTTTTAAAATCCATATAACATTTTGATCATGGTTTTCCTTCCCCTGTTTCTATCCTGATTCTCCTCACTTCATCACCCATTCAACTCCATACCTTCTTTCTCTCTCTCTTTCAGAAAAGAAACCAGTAAATAAAAAAAATCAAAAAACTCCACCAGAATTTAAAAGTGCAAAAAATGCACACGAAGCACACACACATGAAACCTATAAACTCACACGCACACACACACATACACACAAATGTTCAACATCCTTAGTCATCAGGGAAATATAAATCAAAACTACCTTGAGATTTCATCTTACACCAGTTAGAATAGCCAAGATCAATAAAACAAATGACAGCTCATGCTGGCAAGATGTGGAGTAAGGGGAACACTCATCAGTTCCTAGTGGGAATGCAAAGTTGTACAACACTTTGGAAATCCGTGTGACAGTTCCTCAGGAAGAAGGGAATTGATCTACCTCAAGATGCAGCTATACCACTCTTGGGCATCTACCCAAAAGATGATTCATTCTACCATAGAGACACTTGCTCAGTCACGTTCATTGCTGCTCTATTTGTAATAGCCAGAAACTGGAAACAGCCTAGATGTCTCTTAACAGCTGATGGGATAAAGAAAATGTGGTACCTTTACACAATAAAGTATTACACGGTTGTGGAAAATGAAATTCATGGGTTAATAAATGGAATTAGAAAAAAATCACCCTGAGTGAGGTGACCAGATTTCCAAAGATAAATATGGTATATACTTGCTTATGTGTAGATGTTCACTGTTAAATCTTCAATAAGCAGGCTACAATCTATATAACCACAGAGGCTAGGTATGAGGTAAGAAACTAGGTGGAGGATTAGCTCACTCTAGGAAGCAAAAATAGAGTAGATATTTATAGATGGATGGTAGCGGGGGATTGGAACAGGAGGATCAAATAGTGAGAGGGAGTGAAGAGAGGGGCGGGGAAGGTCATATGGGGAGAGGCAGCTAAAACTAAGGACCACTGAGGGGCTGTATACAGTAGTAGTTTCCTAAAATATAAAAACATATGAAAGTGATATAAATGTAATTGCCAAATAATCGTGGAGACAGAGCTTCAACTGGATACCTCATAACCAAGCAAAGCTTCCAGTTTGGGGAATGGGTTACATCCAATCTAATTGTTGGCCAAAAGGGTACTAAGGGAACCCCCAAACAATCCAAGGTATTTTCAAGGTTGTTCAATGGTCTCCACAAACTGATGCTAAAGCCTTATTGCTGAAGACAACACCTATATAATTCACTGTACATGGAGAAGTCAGGCTAGTACATAGCTAGAGCCTTCAGCCCCACTGACTAGTGTTCACAGTACAGGAGGAGCTCTGCATACTACCAGAGGAGAAAGGCAAACCCCAGGCCAGTTAGAAACCCCCTTTGATCTACAGTGGTGACCTGCCTGCAAGACGTGTTAGCGCAATAGTGGTACAAATCTTGTGGATCTAATCAACCAAGATCTGATTGAGTTTAGGATCTATTTCATGAGATGGAACTTATCCCTGACACATCCAGGGTGGCCAAGAATCTGAGATTGGATAGGCTGGGGATCTATGGGAAAACTGAATACTATTGCTCTGCTAAGGAATATAGCAATAAAATGGGTCCTGTTGACATTCTGCTACACTCATAGATCAGTGTTGTGTTCATCCATTGTCAGAGAAGCTTCTTCCTGCAGCAGATGGGAACATACAGAAACCCATGACCAGACAGTGTGGACAAGGTGAGAGATCTTGGAACACTCAGCCCTAAATGAGATGTCCCATTCCCTCCTTTCAGGGCTCAGCAAACCGTGCAGAAGAGGAGGCAGAAGATTATAAGAGCCAGAGGGGATGGAAGACACCCAGGAAACAAGGCCTTCTAGACACAGCAGAGCCACACATATGAACGCACAGAGACTGGCAGTGTACACAGGGCCTGCATGGGTCTAGTCCTGATGGTGTCCCAGCGCTAAGAGGGGACGTGGACACAAGCCTGCATCCCCAACCCAGAAGCTATCACCAATTGATAATCACTAGCAAATGAAAAATTAGTTTTCTCCAAAAGAGTCTTAACTGGGTACACAAATTAGTCTCAAGGCCAGGTCCCTTGCCCACAAGTAGATGAGAAGCACAAAACAAACTCAATGATGATTTTATTTATTTATTTTTTTTCGAGACAGGGTTTCTCTGTGGCTTTGGAGCCTGTCCTGGAACTAGCTCTGTAGACCAGGCTGGTCTTGAACTCACAGAGATCCGCCTGCCTCTGCCTCCCGAGTGCTGGGATTAAAGGCGTGCACCACCATCGCCCGGCTTTCAATGATGATTTTAAAGTTGCTTGTCTCACAATGCTTTGTCTGGGAAGCTTTTTTCTTTTTCTTTCTTACTCTACAGGTCTTTAGCTTATATATTATGATTTCTGATTTTGTATCTTTATGGAGTTTCTGTGTTTGCCAATGTGTCTATATGTGTTTCTTGTGCTTTTTCATTGCTTTTTTTTGTTTGTTTGTTTGTTTCTCTGTTCTTTGATTTCTATTCAGGTTTGTGTAGTTAGAATTTTCTTTGGGCTGCCAATCAGCACCCAAATAAAGACACAGAGACTTATAATTAATTATGAGTGCTTGGCTTTATCTTAGACTTGTACCACTATCTCTTTTAACTTAATTTAACCTTTTCCTATTCATCTCTGGTTTGCCTTGGGGCTTTTTACCTTTCCTTCATTCTGTATGTCCTACTTTCCCGCTTCCTCAGTGTCTGGCTGACTGGCCCCTGGCGTCTCCCTGGTGTCCCTTTTTCTTTCTTCCTCCAGCCTAAATTCCTCCTCCTCCTTACTCTCCCTGCCTGGAAGTCCTGCCTATACCTTCTCCCTTGCTATTGGCCATTCAGCTTTTTATTAGACCAATCAGGTACCTTAGGAAGGCAAGGTAAAACAGCAATATATCATTATATAATTAAGCAACACATCTTTACATAGATAAACAAATATCCTGCAGCATAAACAAATGCAACAACGTCTTTACATAGTTAAACAAATATTCTACAACATAAATACAATACATCTTTATGTAGTTAAACAAATACTCTGGAACATAAACAAATGCAATATATCTTTACATAGTTAAACAAATGCAACACATCTTTGCATAGCTAACCAAATATTCTGCAACACGTTTATTTTCATTTTATTATTTTTTTTAGGCACCTGTTTGTTTTCTAATGAGAGAGAACAAGAAATGATGTGAATTTCGGTGGAGAGGTAGGTGGGGAGAGTTGGGGGAGGGGAAGATATAGTCATAATATATTGTATAAAATATGTTTTCAATAAAAATGATGATCTAGTCTATGACAGGGATCCTAATAAATCATTTAAGAAGTAGTGGAATGCTCCTCCAAAGCTCTTTGCCTACAAGAGAGATTGGATAGCTTGAAAGAAGCTTCCATGGAATGCTACAGGAGTCTGCAGAGCTAACCCAAGCAATGTTGTTCTGCAAAGACTTCAGATGAAGACAATACATTTAGTGAGCGAGCCAGAAGAGAGAGGAGAGAAGATGGGGGGAGAAAGGGAAATGCATGCAGAATGATGTTCCGAATTTTAATTCAGTGAAAAGGAATTTTAGCTAGCTACACTATGTTTGTGTTTTTCTTAAATTTATAGCTATGTTAACTTCATACTTATTTGCTTAAGGCAGTTTATGGTTTTTGTGGTTAGTTTTGTGTTTAGACCGAATATCACTACAGCTGTGTCATCATGATTATGTATCTTAAAGTCACTGGAAGTTATTCGCTTATTTGTACAATTATGCCACTGACTGGACATATAATTCGGGTACATTTGTTTCCATTGGTTACAATTTTAGGGCTTGGTTTTGTTCTTTTACTTGATTTTATTTTAGCCATACTTCCAAAATCATAGCTAGAATTTCGCTTCCATTCCTATCAGTCCCCCATTCCATTTTCCTTTAGTTTTTTTTTTTTTTTCCAGATTTGGGTTCACATTTCTGATGTTCACTTTTTCTATCTTGGAACTCATTCTACATCGATATAGGAAGATTGCTTTCATACGATTCTTTAACTCCGTTACTGCAGTATGTAGGTATGTTACGTCTATTTAGCCTATTGACATTGAGATGATGTCAACACATAACATTGCACATACTCTAGTTGCAGTTTTTCCAGTATGTAATTGCAATAGCATCTGGGAAGTGATATATCCCTGTTTAATTTGTACTGGATATCGGCAAATTCACTTCACCTGGGGCTATTCTAGTTTGCGTTGCCACTCCGACCAGAGCCAATGTGACTCAGAATAGTAATTTGGGCCTTTCGCCTCACTCACAGACATATTCGGTGCTTACGTCTTATTATTTTCCTTGTGACATACCTTGCACTAAAAACAAGTGAATTGCTTGGTAGCAGTAAGGAAACTTTGGTGACAAGCCTTGTCTTGCTATGAGTCACTTATCAAGCTGCCTGCCTGGGGCTGAAGAACGTTCCAGAACATATTAAACAGCCTTGACTGACAGAGTCCACATTGTCTCTAACTACACCAACCACGTTTGTGTAAAGAGTGAAACATTATACACGCATAGCTACATCTCCCTAAAAGAATTGTTTGCTGTTCATCATGAGCCATTGAAGGAAGCCTGTTGAAGGCTTTCCCGGCACAAACCCATTGTTTCTGTGGTTGTTGATCTTGCACCTGGACATTTGCCCTCATGTCTGTCACAGCCTCTCTTGAGTTTCCTTGGAGCTCTCGCCATCTTGTGGCAGGACAGGAGGTTTGAGAACTCTTCCGAGTTCCTAAGTAAAGAACTTGTGTGGTGTTTGTACGTTGTCTATAATTTACTTCAAAGTACTCCACTTTCTGTGATGTGTCATATCTTAGTTCACTTAAGTTGTATATTTTTGAATTTTATCACCTCTGAAAGTTGTGTGAATTTTGCTATCAATGTCATAGCATTTGTTCCTGTTTTTGTGTATTATTGAATGATAGATCTTATAAATCCATAGTATCTTGGACTCAAAGAATCACTTCTTTAATGAAATATCGCATCTGTCTATACAGTAATATTTTGAACTTTTAGTCTTGGGTTGAGGTTGTGGAGGTAGGAAGGAGGGGTACATTTGTTATGTAGTTTAAAGAGGAAAGAACTATACATATTTATCCTTATTGCCGAGGCATTTTTGTAGTTCAGCTTATATTGCTTTTGATCCATAGTCTTTGTATTTGATTAATCTTAATCAAAAATACGTACTGAGAAGTGATTACTTAGTATCTGAAATAGCTTACTCAAGTGTCCACTCCTCTAGTGTAGCTGAACCTTAGGCTATTTACTTTACCTCATCTGAAACCTACTCAATCAAAAGTTTTTAATCTTTCTCTGTGACCTGCATCCATTTGTCAAAGTGTGGTTATTGCCCTCAGCAATAATATAGTATAACTGGCATATTAGCAGCACGGGAAGTAATGCTTTTTGTATACTTATTCAGTATGAATGATCAAGCTAAGCTAATTAACTTAGCCATCACCTCACATCACCACATCGCACAGATATTGTTCATGGTGAGAACACTACATCTCTATTTCTCAATCATGTTCAAGCACATCATACATTTGCATGGTCTACGGTTGTAATGTAACACAGTAGATCCCTGGTCTTTCTCCCCATGTGGCCTCCCAACTCCATTTTGAATGACTTTTTTTTTACTGTTGTGCTTTTCACAATAAATGATGATATTTCCTTCCTTTTAAAGGCTACATAGGATTTATGGTGTATGATTTCTTTATCCATTCATCAGTTGAGGAAGAGTTAGTTTTCCCCTCCCTGGCTATTGTGAACGATGCTGCGACACACACAGGAGGGAAATCAATACATTGATTTCATTGCCTTCAAATAGATATTCAGAAGTAGGGTCACTTGATGCAGCAGCTTTTCTTTTCTTTTTTCTTTTGAGGAATTTCCATAATGATTATGTTAATTTACATCCTTACAACAGCGTGCAGGATTCCTTTTTTCCTTCATCCACACCAGCATTCATCTTTTAAAATAATATTAGTCATTGTCTCCTACAAATAATGGAACTGGCCTTCCCCTGTAATCAGATTGGTGACAACCCTAATTGTCATCATAGAACCTTCATCCAGTAACTGATGGAAGCAGATGCAGAGATCCACAGCCAAGCATTGGGCTGAGCTCAGGGAGTTCAGCTGAAGAAAGGGAGGAGGGGTTATATGAGCAAGGGGGTTCAAGATCCTGACACAGAAACCCGCAGAGACAGCTAATCCAAGCTTGTGGGAACTCATGGACTCTGGACTGATAGCTAGGGAACCTGCATGGTACCAACCTAAGCCCTCTGCATGTAGGTGACAGTTGTGAGGCTTGATCTGCTTGTGGGGCCCCTAGCGGTGGGACCAGGACCTGTCCCCGGTGCATGAGCTGACTTTTTGGAACCTATTCCCTATGGTGGGATGCCTTGCTAAGCCTTGATGCAGTAGGGAGGAGCTTGCTCCTGCTTCAACTTTATATGCTAGACTTTGTTGATTCCCATGGGAGGCCTTACTCTTTCTGAGGTGTGGATGTGGGGGTAGAAAGAAGATGGGGGGAGGTAACAGGATGAGAAAAGGGAGGGGAAACTGGGCTTGGATGTGTAAAATAAACTAAAAAACTAATTAAGAAATACTAGTCATTGTGACTGGAACGCAGTGACCTCACCCTATGGCTGAGATTTGCATTTCTCTGTGCACTAGGAAGGTTGAGCCTTTTTATTTCTTCTCAAATGTTTGCTCATGTCCTTGCACATTTTAAAAACTAGTTATCTGCTTCCTTGTTATTGAGTTTCTTTTCATATTTTGATTATTAATCAACTCTTTATTTGATATATAGTTTGTGAATATTTTCTCCCATTGTGTAGGTGTCTCTTTCACACTATTTTCTTCACTGAGCAGAGATTTGTAGTTTGATGCAATGCTGTTCTTCTCTTTTTACTTGTGTAGCCTGTACTTTGACGTTCAATAAAAAATGAATATTTTTTTATTATATTGAGTTTTAGCTGATAAATTTAAGTACTCAATTGATTTTGAGTTGACATTCTCATATGGCAGTGCAACACTGTCCTAAGTTCATTTCTATGCGTGTGGATATGCAATTTTCCCAGTACTATTTATTGCAGTGACTGTCCTTTCTTCATTGTATGTTCTTTGTGCCTACAATGAAGATCAACTGACTATACATATGTGGATTCACTTTCAGGGCCTTTTATATGTTGTAGTTTTCTGGGGTATCTGTTTTTATACTTGTACTATGCTGTTTTAATTAACACACCTTTGTTGTTTATTTCAAATGCAGGTAGTGTGAATGTATTTCACTTAGTACTTTTAGGTCAAGTTTGATCTGTCTACTTAGAGTCTTTTGTGGTTCCATGTGAATTTTAGGATTCTTTTTTTCTATTTCTGAAAAAAAACCCCATCTAATTGGAATTCTGATAGGGTTTCTATTGTACCATGGATCTCAAAGCAAAAATAAATCATCAAAGTGGGAAAGTGATGTGTAGAAAGGATGGAAGGGCAATAAGAGAAGGTGAAGGAGTATTGAAGGATTATAGTAATCAGAACACACTCCATACATGTATAAAATAGTTAAAGACAAAATTCAGTAAAGGTGTATACACACACACACACATACATGTATATACTTTTCTCCCTGTGCGTGTGTGTGTGGAAAGAGAGAGAGAGAGAGAGAGAGAGAGAGAGAGAGAGAGAGAGAGAGAGAGAGATTGAGTGAGGGTACCCCCTATAGGTATCAGAATCCATGAGATCCCAGTGCCAGGTGTGGGTTACTTCCCTATGAGTTGTTGGTCAGGAAGGCACCAGAGGCCCCACCAAAAGTATAGGGTATTGCCATTTCTCTTGGATGCACAGCAGAACTGGGTGGTAAGACCCCATTGCTGAAGATACCACACATTTTGGTTACAAGACACAGAAAAGCTGGAACTGAACTGGAAAGCTCCCTTCTGACTAGCTTCATAGTGCTGGAAAGTGCTATGCAGGCTGCTTGGGGAGAAAGGTCATCAGCAGTCTCACTCAGCTGTGAACCTTACAAACTGCAATAGTGATCTGCCAGGCATGATATTACCCTCTGGTGCAGTACTGGCATGACTATTATAGGGATGACCAACCACTTTCTGATTAGATTTGAGGTCCACTCTATAGAAGGGAACTCATGCTTAGTCCTATAAACCCATTCAAGTGTCCCTGACTGGGGAGATCATAGGCACTAGGGAGAAATCTGCTATTGTTTTAATAAATGGCCACGTTAAACTGCCTTCTAAAGGCTAATATTTGTGTTAGTACTGTGTTCAGCCTTTATCAGAAAGGTTATAATTGCAGTAGATAGCAGTTAGTGGAAAAGATTGTGACTAGCCAAAGTACCAGGAATAAATGATGGTGGAGTGCTTAGTCTAAAGGGACATCGGTCTCACTCCCTCCAAGATTCTGAGAGCATCATGGAAGAGGGGGAGGAAAGAAGGTAAGAGCCAAAATATGGGGAGATGTGTAGCAAAAAGGTATCTTCTGGACATGACATAGCCAGTTCACCCATCAACTCACTGCACCTGTGGCAATTTGTACACCACAAGGACAAGACTGAGCCTGTCACCAGTTCATCAGGGATTGGAGAGGGGCCCACGAAGCCTCGCTCCTCCCTGAGGTACTTGGGAGCGCGGTTCATGGGTGCTGAGGAGTTGTCATGTTCTTTAGCAGCGCAGTCGCTGAGAAGCTGCCCTTGGTCTATTAAATAGCCTCCCAGCTATGCGTGTACCAGTAACTCGTAATTAAAGTCAAATGCAAAAAGAAGACATGAAAGAAGGAGGGACTTGTTGGGAAGGAGAAAAGTTTCAGCAGGATAGGGAGGGAGAAAAGAGAGAGGAAAGAGGTGGCATTGACTCAAATTTATTATATACATGTATGAATCTGTCAGAGGTTAAAAAATTGGGAGAAAAGGTGGACTTTCCCTAGTTGTCTTTTATAGTAGTAAAGCTGGCATTTCCAGAAAGCAAGGAAGGAAGAAAGCAAGGAAAGAAGGAAGGAAGGAAGGAAGGAAGGAAGGAAGGAAGGAAGGAAGGAGGGAGGGAAGGAAGGAAGGAAGGAAGGAGGGAAGGAAGGGAAGGAAGTGAAAGAAAGAAAGAAAGAAAGAAAGAAAGAAAGAAAGAAAGAAAGAAAGAAAGAAAGAAAGAGTCAGTTACAGAAGCACTGAGCCTATAAACCCAGGATTCAGGAAATAAAGATTACAGGATACCTAGGGATTGCTTTCCAGTCAGCCTAGCCGAGTCAGTGAGTTCCAGGTTTCCTGAGAGACTCTGTCTCTGAGTAAGGTAGCTAGATGTGGTGGTGCACGCTTATAATCCTAGCACTTGAGAGGCAGAGACAGGCAGATGTCTATGAGTGAATCTGCTAGCCAGCTTTGGTATTCTGGGACTAAGCATCACCCTGACTTCTACTCTTACTTTTGTGTGTGTGTCGTTGTTCACATTCGCCTTTTAGTAAGAGCACCAGTTGTATCGATCAGGAGCCTGCTCTACTCTCCATCTCTTCTTAACTAGTCGTACCTACCGTCACCCTACTTCCTAATAAAATACCAGACTAGGATTTCTGGTTTGTGCCTTTAACTATGAGTTCTGGGAAGATGAGCACCTACCTGACCCCACCCTTCCTGCTTCTCTAGCACACCATGCTGATTTTTATCTCAGGTCCTTTGTACACGCTAGTCTTGTCTAGAATCGCAAAGAACTACGGCAGCTCCCTTCTCAGCATAGAGAAGTCAGTCATCATAAAACACATGGTGACAGAAAACTTTCCCATCTTGTTGATTTCCATATCAGCACTTTGTGCAATGTCTGTTTGATAGCAAATATTTAATAATTGCTCATGATATATGATTATGTATCAATAAGAAGAAATAGACATAAATTGGGTCACCTAAGCTTTATAAACTTTTATATAATATAGACTTTAAGTTATATGTTTAAATTTATTAATAGACTTTAAGTTATATATATATTTAAATTTATTAATTTTATAATACAATCAATTGCTTTAGAAAATTTTTTCATTCCATTGGAATTTTTTTTTTTGGTAAATGTTTGTTGAATGAACGTTAAATAAATGAACACTCCCTTTGTTCTCTGACCCTCAGGATAGTGCAGTAAAGTGTTCTTTGAGGAAAATAGGGCTTTATCTCAAACTCTTAAAGTCCCATATTTGTCTTCTTTGAAACAATGTAATCTCATCGAAGGACCAATTACAAAACAATAAAATAAATGTATTCCTCTCTCCCAAAGTTTCCATTTCCTTGTGCTACCAGTAAACCACCGGATGGCAGTAGAAATCAGAGCCAACTAAAAGGAGGTCAGTTCCAAGACTCATTTGCATGCTTTCCTCAGCCGGGAATGGCTCTCTGGCCCTCTTCAGCCTTCCAACTTCCTTCTGGGGCTCTAGAAGCCCACGTTGATGGGTCCCACCAGACTGCACATTAGGAAAACGAGAATCCTTTCCCATAGATCCACTGACTCAGGTAAAGTCAAGGAACTTCAGGAGAGCGCAGAACCCAATGACCTCCTTCCCTCCCTGCTCCAGGATGTAGGACCAATGACAGGTGCTAAGATAAATTGATACCTCTAAAGACTCACAAGGTTTTTCAGATTGATTTTTAATTTCCCTAACAAAGAGGACTCTAGTCGGCATTTTTGAAGTTTATCTTACATCTTTGAAGTTTACCTAACTAAAGTGGGGATTTTCCTGCAATAAAAAGGGAGGGGTGTTTGTGCTTTACAAAGACTCAAATAATGCAGGAAATAAAGTTGATTTTTTTTAAAAAAAAAAAAAAACTAGTTCTCAGTAGACAAATCTTTAAATAAAAGGAGGAAGTAATTGAAACCATTTTGTGAGATCAATTCCCATCTTGTTCGCATTCAGTCTTTTCCCCAACCTACTTGTACAGTGGTTTTTAAATTTTTATGGATTGTAAACCCTTTAGCAAAGCATTTTATATTAATGTATCAATCACCTGCTGGTACTTTTAAATGAATTCTTATTCTGTAGATCTGTGAAGGGGACAGTGGAGTTGACCAAGTGGCTCCTTTGGCCATTTACTTGAGCTCTTGTCTACCTCCGGCTGTGCAATGCACTCGGGTCCTCAGCTGGAGTACCTCATCTTAATGTGCTGTGCTCAGCTGAAGTACCCATCTGTAACTACCGCTTCTTGCCAGCTCCCTTGGTTCTTATCCTACCTTCAGACTGAACTCTCCTGGGTTTCCTTCGTGGGGAGCCAAGGAAGGCCTGAACGAATGTATCAAGTGAGGATGAAGTTCTGAGCAAATGCGAGTTCATGTCAAGGACCAGTGCCTTGCACCTATGGGGATTTGGTGCCACCCCCACCCCCAGGATCAAGCTCAGAAGGAGAGGCAAAGCCTTCCTCTGATCCAAGTGTAAATGTTGGCTGTGTGTGCAGAAACTAGCAATGACAGCTTCCTCCTCCCATAAGCTCTGAGACTGCTCGTCTCCGCTTCAGTAGCTGATTCCTCCTCCCTGTGCTGTCTGTAACAAATGCACTGGTATTCTGGGTTTTGTAGTTGGTGCCCTGTACCAGGGTGAGCATAGCCCACCCAACCCTAGCTGTTCTGCATCTGTGTGCTCTCTTCACTACCTCACTGCCCCAGACACATTGCCAGAAGTGGATGCTTTCTCTTTGGGCATGCTCTCTGTGAAATTACGAGTAACAGAGAAAAGAGAAAATATAAGTAACAAAAATATATGGCGGTGGACAGATGAGTCACCACCCTACCTCTCTCTTGGGCCATCACAACCACCAGCATCAGCTAAAAATGAAATACAACAACTGGGGACAACGGCGTTTTTATTTTCCTCAAAGGAATAGTGATGGTGAGAATTTCTTACCTCCTGAGAAGAAGGGGGCAAACAGCTATTTTAGTAGGAGGGTGGGGGAGAACATAACTTCAAATTTCTCAACAACAAATTCATATAATATAGGGGATTGCTAATCTGACCTACTGAACTCTTTGAGCTACCCCTCTCCTGCTTTGATCCTATTTATTAAAAGATGCATTGTCTTAATTTATAAGTGAAATCTTGGAATGCTCAAATAGTTATTTCATGGTTTTGTCCAAAGGACTTGCAATTCTAAAGCAATGGAAGCAGCAGAGATCTGAGTAGCAGTTACTTTAGAGACAATAGTACATTATATGCTATTAATTCAAGCGTGAAGTATTTTGATATCATTGGATCTATATTTACTTAGTAATTCTCTTATAACTCCCCATTGTAGATCTGAAACCATTAATTTTTAGGCCTACAATTCACACAAGAAAGAGCTTCATAACAAATGAGTTCACCATACTAGAAATGTAAATGACTGCCTATTGTACCATATACTATACACCAAAGTTTTCCACAGTCCTTTCCTGCCCCATTGAACTAGATAGACCTCAGTAATAACCACATTAACCGGTTAAGCCAAAGGATGATCACGTTGCTTAGTGATAGACAACTCCATCAAATAGACTAGTTAATAATTACATCAGGTTTGCAGCATAAGAAAGGTTAGATTTAGCTGGGCAGTGGTGGCGCACACCTTTAATCCCAGTGCTCGGGAGTCAGAGACAGGCGGATCTCTGTGAGTTCGAGGCCAGCCTGGTCTGGTCTACAAGAGCTAGTTCCAGGACAGGCTCCAAAGCTACACAGAGAAATCCTGCCTCGCAAAACTAAAGAAAAGCAAAGCAAAGAAAGGATAGACTGCCCGCATTCTTTTATCAGGAATAGACAATAGTCAGTAGAGCGGATTGTATAAGGATATCTTTAATAGATGTTGAGATAAGGAAGGCTGCAAAGGAACAAAGCAAATGACATAGAGATGAGGCGGAAGGAGATTCATAGCACTGAGATGATACACCTGAAAACATAGTTCCCCTTTGCTTGTAGGCCTTGAATCACAAAGATGAGAAAATAAGTGTTGATGAAGGAAAATGTACTGGAGCCTGTAGGGCTAAAGGAACGGAGGGCATGAACTTTGCTCCACGAAAGGTGCGGGGAAGTCTAATTAAACGTGAAATTGTGTAGTCTGGTAGATTTATTTTATTTATTTTAATTTTTGTAGATTATTTTTTCAAAAAATATTTTATGTGTATGGATATCTTCTTTGCATGTTTCCATGTATACAGTTTTCAAGCCTGGTGTCTTTGGGAGGTCAAAACAGGGTATTAGATTTCCTGGGACTGGAGCTACTGGTTGTGAGCTGCTATGTGGGTACAAGAAACTGAACCCAGGTCTTCTGCAAGAGCAACAAATACTCTTAACTGCTGAGCCATCACTCCAGCCTGTTTGGTAGAATGTTAATCTTTTCATCATCTAGGACTTCTTTCCTTATATTTTGCTCATAGACTTTATTTTAAAGCTTGTATTAATATATATTTAAAAATAAAATTGCCATGAGTCTAATTAATTGTAGATTAGAAAAGAATGGCCTTATATGTTATTAGACCATTGAAGGAGATTGATCTAGATTCAGAATAAAGAACAAATACACCAGTAAAATTCTATACACATAACAAACATAAAAATGTAATGAAAATGACCATCAAAATTTCCATCAATAATAAGAATGAGCTCTTAGGAATAAATCTACAGAAAAAATAGACCTTAGGTGTTAAACAACCCTTCATGGAATGTTATTTTAAAACACAAATTGCTGGGTCCTGACCCTGGGGGTTTAAGCTTGCTCGGTTCACCAGCCCTTCTAGAACAGATGTGGGCCACATCCATGATCCGGGCTTCTAGGTCTCAAGAACTGAAGCACCGAGGATTTTTACAAGCTAGTGAGTAAAATGATTACATTAGGGATGCTGAGAAGGACATGAGGTCAAACCCCAGGTCAAAGCACAGAAAGGAGCATGAGCATCCAGGTAGCGTTTGTTGGTTAGTCCTGCCTTTCAAGTTTGATGGAGATTAAGTAAGCAGGGCAGAGGAGGACCAGGTGGATCCTGAGCACAGAATGGCTTTACTTTGTGGCAAAAGAACATTGTGCTTGAGAGACTTATTGATAACAAACAGAAGCAGTCCCACTCTTGACTGATGGGAAGACACTTGATCTTCTCTCAAGACTGTGTGCACCAACTGAATGTAGCAAATACCCTGAGTAGGTCTTGTTCATCAAGAGTTTTAGGAGTACATGAAACTTGTGGAGGACTATTGCTTCCAACAAAGGGTGTTTGAGGGTATTGTAAGGAGACAGCTACATGAGGTAGGTGGTTGTTGACAGAACAAACTATTACTGCAATTAAAATGGTACAGTCGCCACTTTAAAAACTCCTTCACCCTTACTCAATTAAGTGTAGAATTACTGTACAATCTATCAGCTTCACTTCGAGGTATATGTGCAAAAGAATGGACTATGGATAGTCAAGCAAAAATGAGCATATAAATGTTCAAAGCAACACTATCCATAACAGTCAGAAGATGGAAGCAGCTCAAGCATATCACCAACGGACAAATAAGCAAAATTTGGTATATCTGTCTAATGGAGTTTCTTTCAGAAAAGAAAAGGCAAGAAGCCCAGACACATGCACAGTTGTTGATAAATCTTGAAAGCCTTCTGCTAAAGGAAAGAAATCAGACACAAGTGGTTATATATGATGATTCCACTTCTATAAAATGTCTATAAGAAACCCAGACACACGCATGGGCATTGATAAATCTTGAAAGCCTTCTGCTAAAGGAAAGAAATCAGACACAAGTGGTTATATATGATGATTCCACTTCTATAAAATGTCCAGAACAGGCAAATCCACAGAAGCTAAAAGCAGAGGCCAGAAAGCTAACAATTGTTGCTAAGGTCTGACGGAGGTGGATGGAAGTAACTGCTTAAGGAGTGTGGGGTTTTCCTGAATGGTGAGGAAAACTGTTTGGGGGCAGCACAGTGCTGGGAATGAGCTATATACCACTGAGCCATGCATTGAAAAAACACTTATTTATTCTTATTCTTATGTATATGTGTAAGTACTTGCATGTGTACCGTGTGTGTGTGTGTGTGTGTGTGTGTGTGTGTGTGTGTGCGCGCGCGCGGTGCCCTCAGAGGTCAGAAGAAATGGTCTTATGCCCTGAAACTGGAGTTACAAGCCATTGTCATCTGTCATGTGGTTGCTGGGAAGCAAATATGAGTCCTCTAGAAGAGCAGCAAGTACTTTTAACTGCTGAGCCATCTCTCTTGCCCTTGGACTGTACATTTTAAATGGTTAAAATGGTGAATCTTGCATGCATTTTCTAATGATTACGTGTCTGTTTTCGTAAGTTTCTTATTTATGTATAGGCATTACTCACTCCAAGAAGTCAATTGGTAAAGCACAGAAGCAACGGGACTTAAGGATACAGAACCTGCATATGAGCGCTCTGGAGACAGCATGCTGGCCTTCACCTCCAATACACCTGGGTCATCTAATCCATGCAGTAATTGTCTTTCTCCTCTCCCAAACTCCCAATCTTCTGTGGATTTCAAAGTACCTCCCCTCTACCCCAATGCCAACCCTCCTTCTCCTTTTTAAAAATAACAGTAAGAACAGTTTTGAAAAAAATCAACAGAACATAAAAAGCTTTGAATCATACTCCTGCTTTCAAAATTCAGACAGTCTTACATTCTCGATAAGGGAGGATAAATATTTGCTTTTTGTCTGGGGAGCGCTCCTCCCTCTGTGTAAACGGTCTCTAATGTTAGAAAGGGAAATAGATTTTCAAAAGCATTGCACTTCCTTATCTAAGAGGCTACTCATTTCCGTATACTTTACATATGACAAAAGGCTTCTGACTCATTAACGTCACATATGTTCATGGCAGAGGGTGTGGTTGGTCAGCCTTGACTTCGGAAAGCTTGTAGTTTTATTTTCTGTCCCAGACAAAGCAGGAAAATTCAGGTCCATAAACCTGGGTACAGAAGAGTCCTTTCTTTCCCTCCAGCTTCCTTTCCTATCATCACTGTGATGAGTCGCAGCAGTCACCGATGCCACATACACCTATCATCTCACGGTTCTGGACATCAGAGATCTGCAGTGTCTCATAGGGCTAAAATCAAACCATTAGTAGGCTGCGTTCTCTCCTGGAGGTTCTCACGTGTGTCCAGCTCATGGACCACGCACACCCCAGGACAGCTATGCATGTGATGGCCCAACACAAAATCATAAACATACTTATAACATAATGACCTTTTTTTTGCTATTTCTTTGGCAACTTGATTGTATGATCCTTGATTGTGAACTTTGTATGTGGCAATGCCAAATATTGGACATATCTGCTGGGAAGAATTCGCTCTCCTTTCCAACTTCAAGGGGTGGCCTGTAGTCTTTGGCTTCTGGCTTCCCTCCTCAGTATTCAAAGTCAGCAAAAACAGGATGTGTTCTCATGTCCCAGAATTCTGACTTGTTCTGCTTACATCTTTCTTTATTTAAGGCTTCTTGTGATTGCTCAGACCATCCATCTAATCCACAGGCATCACCTTGCTTTGAAGTCAGATGGTTAGTCCATCTTAAGTACACCTGCAACCCTCATGCCTTTTTGTCTTGGAAGGCCACAAACTAACAGGCTTCAATGCTTCAGATGAGAGCATCTTCTGGAGGAGAGGGAGGCATAGTCCTGCCTCTGATGCCACTACTTAAAAATGTTTATTGAACATGAACAATCACAGAGAGCTTTATATTCAGAGAGAAGAGGTGATCTGGATGAAACAGGGATCATTTTGAGAAGAGAAAATAACAGTGGAACTTTTCTTTCTTTTTTTTTAAAATTATTTATTTATTTATTATGTATACAATATTCTGTCTGTGTATACGCCTGAAGGCCAGAAGAGGGCACCAGACCTCATTACAGATGGTTGTGAGCCACCATGTGGTTGCTGGGAATTGAACTCAAGACCTTTGGAAGATCACGAATTATAGGCTCAATGTCCTTTATTTATGGCTAGAAACCAATTATGAGTGAGTACATCCCATGTTCCTCTTTTTGGGTCTGGCTTACCTCACTCAGGATAGTGTTTTCTATTTCCGTCCATTTGCATGCAAAATTCAAGAAGTCATTGTTTTTTACTGCTGAGTAGTACTCTAAT